>NC_088853.1:6598840-6898840 GCF_963853765.1 Magallana gigas | reverse complement strand
CGAAATGTAAGATAGGTCTTTGAACAGCAGAGAAACACTATAAGTTGTATGTTAATGTGTTAGGGGGTGGGGTGGGGGTGGGGGTCGGTTAGTAAACGGTATTGCCAGCATACTGGTTATTGATGTAAATATGTAAACATTAGACCAGCTAACCTTTGTTATTATTTTACTATTCTTTTCCTGATTTTAAAGTTTAATATTTAGTTTGCCAATTCTTTGCAATTCACAATAAACAGACCATTTTTCTACATCACAGACTCATTCATGTAAAACAGGGTGTCTCAGTTTGATGAACTGAAACACAACTTCATTTGTATTCGGAAAAAATTACGTTTTTCATTAATTGAAAAGTCTTGGATTATCCCGATGAAATCATAAATATTCATTAAATGGCAGATGACTAGACTAAGAACCAGTTTATTAGCAAACAATACCATTACTCAAGGGAAAGCATCACAAAATAAATGACCATCTTTAAGTACTTCTTAAAGGTAGCTTAAATATGCTTACCGGTATTGAAAAACTATCTTTAAGCCACATTTGAGTTATCTTTGCTGCTTAAAGGTTGTTTAAAGATGGCTTTTAGAAGGCGTAAAATAAAGCAACCTTTAATCCACCTTGAAGGACAACCTATAGGTCCCTAACTTCTAACCGTCTTCAAACCAATTTTAAGGTTTTGTTTGTTCAAAATATAAATGTCTTAAGTCAATATTGAACTAACTATTCCTCAAAATGTATTAACTTTATGACCATTTAACCAATTGTGCCGGATAACTATATTGAATGTGTATGCGAAGTATTTGTTCTAAATGATAGAAAAAAACCCAACAGATAATAGCTGCGCATTTTGAGACAAGACACACCTGTTGTGTATATCTTGTATATTATTCGTTAGTTCGAAACAATCGATTTTACTTAATTATATATTATGTTTTTAATTTAAATCCCATGGTGAACAAGAATAGAATTCCTGGGTCCCCCGCCGGTCAAGCAGTATACTAGTATCGCGTCTATCGACCAATGCTGATTTTCGAACTTGACCAAAGTATTAGTGGTATAAACATTTGGTATAAATTTAATGAAAATCTGTCAAAATTTGTAGGCATGAGAGCGCTCACAAGGTCAATTTTTGGATAAAACGGAGTCTTTATTGCGGTCAAAGTCCCATAACTCCAACAAAAAGTATCGACCAATGCTGATTTTCGAACTTGACCAAAGTATTAGTGGTATAAACATTTGGTATAAATTTAATGAAAATCCGACAAAATTTGTTAGCATGAGAGCGCTTACAAGGTCAATTTTTGGATAAAACGGAGTCTTTATTGCGGTCAAAGTCCCATAACTCCAACAAAAAGTATCGACCAATGCTGATTTTCGAACTTGACCAAGGTAATAGTGGTATAAACATTTGGTATAAATTTAATGAACATCCGTCAAAATTTGTAGGCATGAGAGCGCTTACGAGGTCAATTTTGGATAAAACAGTCATTATTGTGGTCAAAGTCTCATAACTCCAACAAAAAGTATCGACCAATGCTTATTTTCGAACTTGACCAAGGTAATAGTGGTATAAACATTTGGTATAAATTTAATGAAAATCCGTCAAAATTTGTAGGCATGAGAGCGCTTACAAAAAAAGTGTGACGGACGGACACACGGACACACGGACGCACGGACGGACGCCCGGCATTTCTATGTCCCCGCACCGCGTTGCGGCGGGGGACAATAAAAAATAATTGAGAATACATTAGATAAATTAATGGCCTTTTTTATCGTATGCATGTACATGTATATAGGACTTCAACACCTTTAGGAACCTGACAAGCACATGGGCACAAAACACACCTGTTGTATATATCTTGTATATTCTGTGTTACTTCCAGGGGTTTTCTAAAGTTTAGCAAACAATACAGTAGAACTAGATATACACAAACGAATGAAACTATGTCTAGACAAACGAAGCATCGATATCAAGAGCGATTTAATAAAGGAAGTAAAGTCTACCTATCTACATTACCGATCAGACCCAACCTAACACCCGAGTAAACCCAAGCTAAACCCCGGGTGTACTTTTTGAGTTTACTGTGGGTTTGCTTTTTGAAGACTTTGGTCCACTCGGGGCTTAATTTGGGTTTACTTGGATATTGCTTTTGAGGTCCACAGTACGCACTGAAGTGTGAAGCAGACCCGCCATTTCTCTTACCATCCTACTGCCTGTAATTTCTGGCCCTTGTATATTCCGAATACATAGTTAGCATCTGTTTTAAGGGGTATACTTCTAACTGGGTTTATTCTCTGTGTCCACTCTGGGTTTACTTTGGGTCCACTCTAGTAAACCCGAAGTAAACCCAGAGTAGACCCAGAAAGTAAACCCAGGGTTTAGTTGGGATTTACTTTCTGTAAGTTGGGTCTGATCGGTACTGTATGATTGTACATGAATATTTTACATGTGTCTAGCAGATCTAAAATTTGGTATATAAATATTTAAAATTAATAGACAAAATACGTATAAGCTCTAAACGAGAGAGAGAGAGAGAAGAAAGAGAGAAGAGAGAGAGAGAAGCGTTCACTGATGATACATAGGTTTAATATAAAATAATTATAATTTCACGTTAATCTAGACAGAGGGTAAGAACTGATGCGAAAGAGACGGCACTTAACGTCCCAATAAAGTTGCAAAAACTGTGAAAAAAGACCGAAATAAAATTTCATTATGGTGATATGTGTTCATTAAAGAAGTGATAAAGGCGATCTATGTTCAATAGAGCGACGAAGTGAGAATTTCGCCGTTTTCAAAAGCAAAATTGGCTTATAGATAACTGTTAATGCATAGTGCGTGTTTACAATTAATGCCGCCTGAACGTCTGAGGTAGCGTTATATGCAACTTTAAGGTGCTTAAATGCTACTTAACGATGGCTGAAAGACGATTTGACAATAGAGACCTAAAAGCTCTAGCTTAAAGATGACTTAAATGTGGCTTAAAGATTGTATAACCTTTTAGCTACAATAAGTCACTATTAAGGCATCTTTAAGAAGTAACTTAAGGATTGTTTTTCGCACTGTGAATTTTTATTTTTCTCCTGATTTATTGTCTGTATTGGTATAATAACATAGTTATACCACTGAATAAATAAACAATATTCCAGTTTCGCAAATGTATGCATCATATCCGATGGAAAGCTACTACCTCCAAACTATCCTGAAATCGCATATTATCAAATTAATAAACGGGGGAAAATCAATTATATAACCTTTGAGGGAATCAAGATTCAGCTCTCCGTACAGTTGCCAGTAGGGATAGTATATGATGGTCCAGATCCTCCAGCTTGTCCAATGACCTTTCCATATTGTTTGGTGGTCTGGCCAAAGGTTAGCGTGGTAGTATATGCCAACTCCCAACACCACGAAAATAGCTATGGAGAGGAAACCAAGGAGATCCTTGAGCTAAATAAAGACAATTACCAAAATACACATTATTCTTTCAAACAATAGTAGTTTTAACATGAATGAATTATGAGCACTGAAGACTGAAAGGAGAATAATGACCACGGCATTCCATGATCTCGGCAAATAAAATGTATTTACCATCTCTTTGATCATTATAAGAGTGGGTCCCATTTTTCTGTGGATAAGGAAAACTTCCAAGAACCTCAGATACATCACCAGCAAAGACAATGAGAACATGCGTCTTGAAACAGTAAACGTTTCAGAAGGATGAAAATGGCGCACCCAAAGAGCCGTTGTTAGTAAAGAATATGACAACAAATCCACCACATTCCAGAAGTCGTACAAGTATCTCTTCATCCTGCGGTAGTAGCTTCTATGAGAACGACCTGTGTCTTCCATACATCCCTAATATGAAACCGATGGATTATATAAGTGTAAAATATATATGATTTTTTTTTCACAGAACAAACTAATCGGCCATAATAATACTTTGTTTATCATATTCCAATTTTGTTATCCCGTTTTTTTTTAATTTGGTTCAGTTGGACCAGTTATATGTTAGTCAAATATATATTTGTAAACAATTACAACATTTATTAAACAGTTATTAAAAAGTATATATGGGACTAGAGAAGAAGATTTTCTAAGACTTAATTCATTTTTACTATATGGCCATATTGGCATCACCCTAGAGCCTGAACCCCTGACCCAGGGGCCATGAATTACACAATTTTGGTAAAGGGCTTTATGGACATCATAATTATGCATTTAGGTATTAACAAATATATATATCGGAGTAGAGAAGAAGATTTTCTAAGATTTAATTCATTTTTACTATATGGCCATATTGGCCCCACCCTAGAGCCAAAACCCATGACCCAGGGGCCATGAATTTCACAATTTTAGTAGAGGGCTTCAAGGACATCATAACCATGCAACCAGTTATTTTTCCTAACATGTATTGGAGTAGAGAAGAAGATTTTGAAATGTTGTTGTTTTTATTTTTGTATATTTAGCCCCACCAGTGGTGCCCCGGGGGTGGTAGAGCCATGCATTTCATAATTTATATTCCTCTAACCATAGAGATGCCTCACACCAAAAATAGTAACAATTAGCCTTGTAGTTTTTAAGAAGAAGTTAAAAGATGTTATATTGTTAACGCACGGCGACGGACGAAAACGGATAGCAATAGCTAGGTCACCTGAGTATCCTAAAAAACAAAGCAAAAGAAAAAAAATACTAAAACAAATCACAAAAACACCCCCCTAAAGAAAATACCTTTGATACCTTACACCATGTTAATTGTTTGTTTGTTTGTTTGTTTTTTTGTTTGTTTTTTTTTAATAGCTTATTTACAATCTGACCGAAAGTTCTAAGTACAATAATTTAAAAAAAAAAATCAGTTTAGATGATAATACATTTATGTATATTTTAATAAAAACATTGCTTTTACACCGTATCAATTACATGTACCAACCTAAAGCATCCCATAATGGCACATGTGATTCAATCCTTGTAAATTATGTTTGTTTTTGATATCACATAAATACAGAAATTGAGCGCACAATATTGTAAATTTGCAGGAATTCTCGACACGAATCAATTGTGATTTAACGAGGCCGAGTACAGAACGAGTACGCACGCTTTCGCGCAGCGTTTCATTTGTATTGTGACGTCATCTTTTTGCTTGTTTGACGCCATGGCGTGATAGTTTTATCTGCAGATATTCAGCGAAATTTGTTGAAAATGGCTCGTTTAATGCGTAAAATTAATGTTATATTGTGGAATAAACATAAGTGTCTCGAAGTATAAGCTATATTTGGGCTCGGGTCGAAAAAGTGAAGAGGGTTCAGCAGGCCAAACCCTCTGTCACGTTTTCTTAACCCGCCTAAATATAGCTTAATTCATATATTTCAAGACAGTAACCATGTATTTTATATTAATGACCCTTAATATGTGATGTTATATATTTTTTTATTACTTAAATATGTCTGAAGGCTTTAATAATACTATAAAGATCACCTTTTCCGCCTTTGTCAAATAAAAATAGCCATTATCTGACAAATCTGGGAAATTGGGCATACAAAAATCAACTTTGAAAAGACCCCTGGAACAAACCAGGAGGTAAAAGGGTTTTTTTATATGACCATTTGATGCCTTTTAGCAATAACTTTAATATGTAGAACGGAAAAAGAAATCCCTAGGGCAGAAGTTTAAAAAAATGTGCAAAATTGATACATTTCAAGCGAAATCCCATAGGGTCCTATGTTAAAGATTAACAAACTTTGAGATGACCCCCTAAACAAACGGTGTGGTAAATGTCTTATTTTTTAATCTTAAAATAATAATTATATCAGTAGAAATTCAGGTAAAAAAATTCATTAAAAAATCTAGGGCAGAACTAATTAGACCCGGCCTCGTTAAATGTCTATAACCTCAAAAGGCTATGTCATAATATATTATGTTGAGAGTCGAAGTACATGGCTATTCCGGTTATTGAAAAACTCACAAGCTTTCAAAAATGACAATGAGAGGTAAACCGATCACTAGTTATATTGGAAATGTTTATGCAAACATTTTAATGAAATTATATATTGTGTATATCCTAAAAAAACTAGTAATAAGAAAAGAAAATAGTGTTCGTACAGCAGATCTAGAAATCAATAACGACAACTTAAAATTATCGGTATATTATAATTCAACATTATGTTATAATAACAAACATCTAAAACAAAAAAGTTTTAATTTAAAAAAAAAAAGACCACCAGTTGGATTTGAATCCAAAACACTGCATGTTTGTATTTACTAATCCAGTACGAAACCACTGAGCCATGTGAGACTTGTCAATATGCGATGTAAAGTACTGTTTGGAACAACACTGTCATATCAATGGTCTTTGTTTTTTATCCTTCAAAAAATAATTTCAAAAAGTACATAATTAGTCATCTCTGGGTCATCTCTCCATCTTTTTTTAAAAAGCGACTTTTTTAATGTTGAAATGTGTTATCTTTACACGTTTTAAATTTGTGGCGAGAAGACCCAGAAACAACAAAATCATTTAAAAACAGTTGTAAATAAGAAGGATTTTGCATGAATTGCATCGTGTTGCTATATTTAGACCCGTATTATGATAAAACCTTTTGCATTACAAATATTTTTCCACTCATTCCACATCCAACAGAAACCAAATAACGGTTATAATTCGAAAAATTATGATTAATTGATGAAATTTTCACTCTCCTTATGCGCCCAGATTCCTGCCGAATGTACATCTTAAGTGCCCACTTTCTTTATGCTTACTTTCAATTTTTCAGTACATTTTAACTGCATTTATCGAATTTATGATCTCACAAGTGCATGTGCTCGCTTTTGATTACATGGAATCAATCTAACATATCCTTCTAATGTATACTCTCTGAATCTTAATTATGCCACTTCTTCAAATATAAAAAAAATGAAGACTTTTTTTAGACTTACGAAACAACTGGTGAGCTCTTCAATCAAATCTCCAGCGCCCCAGAAATATACGTAGTATTCAAAGATTCTAGCGATGCCCTGTACGTAATATTTGGTGCTGATACTCGTGAGTACAAATGCGCTGTACATTACCAACATTGTGAAAAACAACATCTGAAACATTAAACGTTTATAATAAAAAACAACATTTCTCCACACAGTACAATTGCGTTTAACCACAAAAAATTTCAAAAGCTCAATGAAACATTGTTAATATGGATATGATAGACCATAATATGAGAAACCAGTTTCTTTCATACCGTTGTTGATATTTTACTTACGTAATTGAATACGTATTTTGTTAGTGGTGCAGTAAAGAACTGTTTCGGCTTGTGGATTGCTGACTGAAACATTAGTAATGAAAACAATATTATATCAGTTAAAAGTAAAATAACAACAAATAATCATGCTATTTTATCTAACCGATCAATAATTTCCGTGCTATCTGCCAATGGTGAAAAATAATCGAAACAATTTACCGGCGGCATTTGATTTTCTTGCTTTTTTTTTTTTTTTTTTTTTTTTATCTCGGAACGTCTTGTGGTGTAATCAGAGTCGCTCCGTTAAATTCAAAGTCCGATAACTCTACTTTTATAAATAAAGTTTTCATCGCTGTGATATCGCTGACTATTCGGACGATGAGTTAAAGACGTAAAAACATAATTACTTTCGGTGACAACCGGAAGTTACGAGGAACAAAACAAAATAGTTTAATTATATTTACAGACAAAGTTTGGTCGTCCAAGACCTAATTGTTTCCGAGATGTCGAGGAGAAACGGTTTCTTTTTTCTTGCGGGAAAGGAAACGGACAACCGGAAATTTTTTTTTTTTCAAAATGACAAAAAGGGCTGTGAAATATTGTCAGAATGTATTTTCAAAGAACATTGCAGGTAATTTTATGCAGTCATTTCGGAGAAATTCTGCAGACAAAAAAGAGGGGGGGGGCAGAATTCGTACCCAAATTCCGTGCCTCCTTGAGCTCCAAGGAATACAGCCACTGGCATAAAACTTAATACGGCCTAACTTCAATCTTTACTTACCATATCCTGAAAATTTCAGAGTCTTATCGCGCAGAGTTTCTGAGAACACACCCTTCCCACAAAATAGGTCGTAAGAATTACTAAATCAGCCGTAAATCGGTACGGAAGTGTCGTCAAAATTTTCAAAAACATATAAAATTCAAGCCACGTTCCATCATCTGTGGAAAAATTGTTGAAATCGGTTGAATAGTTTTTGAGAAATCGCGAGCACAAAATTTGGAAAAAAAAATATAATAAGAAACGGTACGACAACAATAAGGTATTCCGCTGGAAACGGAAGACCTTTGTAAGACACGATCTCGTTGTGTGCAACGAGGAGGTCTTCCGTCCGATTTTAGAATTTGAGATACATGCATGACCTTTATTTTGCTATTTACCAGCTAAATAGGATTTAGAAAGAGAAGAAATCCTTTGATTTTAAACAGACTCTTTTCTTCAATTTCTTTATTCCCTTATTAACGAATATATCATAAAATTGGACTTCTCGCGCTTGTTTTGTTTCTGATACATGTATAAGAGCTTTGATTGGAAACCTTTAGATCCTTCTTGTCCCCTAATTTGAGGGGCAAGCCCCTTTTTCTTGATACCAAATAAAAGTTTTTTTTATTTACAAAAAAAAAAAACAAACCATTTTGTTCAACAAGTGTTTCTAAACTTATTACCGTTTTTGAGATATTTTAGGAGCCGACCCTTTATCTCCTGATAGGGACCATTAAACGAAACTTTGGTGGTTAAAAATTATTATTAACGTTATTCTAAGCCTCTTCTATAATGGTTTTCAAAATATCTTTCCTTTTTAAGATGATCAAAATATTGGACTTCCAGACCCCTTAAACCCCTTATTATTTAACAGATCAGAAAACTTTTAACATACATAGGTAAATAACTGAAAGCTAACCATTTTGCTTCCAAGATGCATTACAAAATATTTATAATGAAAAGATATAAATTAAAAACTTTGGACCCCTCTTGGCCATTAGGTTGAGGGGTCAGCCTCTTTCTCTTGATATCAAATGAAAGATCTTTTTATTCTAAAAACATTTTGTTCATGAAGTGTTTCGAAATCTGTTCCCGTTTTTGAGATATTTGGGAAAGATTGTTTCAGGGATCGACCCTTTATCTCATAAAAGGGCAATTAAACGAAACTTAGGTGGTTAATTATTATTGCAAACGTTATTCTGAGCAACTTCTCTTCTATAATGCTTTTCAAAATATTTCTTTCTTTTTTTTAAGATATAGATGTATTAATATCATCGATATGTTAATTTGCTTGGCAAGTAGTTTATAATCTGTATTTAAATTACGCACATTTTTATAATATGCATTCTCGGACTGTTCCGACAAGAATTTCGAGAAAACCTCTGATGAATCGTGTTGTGTAATATTTAAAATTTTATCTAATTATATATCGGTATTCCAAATATTACAAAAATTGTTTGGATTCAACCAATAATGAATTCTAGTCTCGTTCATTCCGATGTTCGGCTATCTCTGTTAATCTGCGACAAGTAAGAGATACCAGGTCACGTGATAGCTTGATGATGCGAACTCTAAAAATAGACTGACTCTCTGCTTGTCCGAGATGAACGGAGTCAGCCGACGGTTGAACGACATTTAAATGAACACTGGCGTAGAAACATATCTCAGCTATGTTAAAGAAGGTATCAGAATGCTACCACGTGTGATTAAGAAAAGTTTGCATAAGCCCCGCCCCTTATTCATGAAATATTACGAGATATGGGTATTTCTGTAATTAAAAATCATCTACCAAAATAAATATGATTAATTATTATGTTAGATTGTTTCAAGAAAGGTAAACTGAAAAAAAAATCAACTTTTCTTTATATCTTGCGAAATCATGAAATTCCTAAGTCGTCTGATTACGTGTCAAGGTTGACTACATCACATCGGCGCTTGCAGCTGTGATCATGATTAACATGTGGACTTCGGTGATATAACTGGGAATTTAACTCATCTACAACCAACGTGGGCGGGAATAGGCATAGGATTAAAAAAAAACAAGGTAGGATTTATATGTACTTTCCCTAGATACTGTTTTTATTTTTTAATACTGTGGGATGGAGCAGAAAGAAAGCGAAATTCCCCAGCTTCGATTTTGTTTACTTGTTTACATTTGTTTTCCATGTAATATTGTGATTAAACATCAGTTTGGTGACTCGATCAGGCAAAGTTAATGTTCTGCGTCTCGCTAATTTGGATCAGAAAGAGTATTAAGGCTCACTGTAGCTTTATACTGGTCTTATATTGCGATAATATGATAGCTCGGATTTCATCCATGTTAAAAAAAAAAACGTAAACAATGGAAAGTCTAAACACTTTACGTGCTAGCACTACAAAGATTATCTGTGAGGATCTGGATCGAATATATCTGGAGAGGGATATTCTTTTTTCTATCATACATACTTCTCAGAAATGCATTAAATTTTCTTACAGTAAAACAGACCAAATTACAAAATGATAGTATAACTTAATCGAATTGATCGTCTTATTTTCGCAAAAAGATCAGGTAAAGGTCAGTATATGTTTCCTCAACTGAAAGAATGATAAAAGAATCAATTATTTTTGTGTATATCTGAAATATAAAGTTTTAGTCATTTGATGAAAGGATAAAATCTAACAATATCTATCAGTTTATACAACTGAATTGTATAAATATTTGAACTAAAAATGATATTGCTTAGACGGCATTTTTCTAATTTTCTTAAATTTTGAAGATATTCTTATTGATTTTTTCGTTTCCTAATTTGGATTATTTTAGATTTTCAAATATTAGACAGACTCTAAATATATACCTATATAAATTGATAAAAAAAACTAATATATTGACCATTTTTGTAAAAAAAAAAAATCCGATTCTTTTTATAGCACAAGCGTAAAAAGGCAACAACAAAAAAATTGCTTTAAAGAAAAAAAAATTAAAATCACATTCTGAAAAAAACCCACATTTGATTGTCAATTGAACTTTGGGATGTGTAAGTATCTCTACCTTCAAAAACGGTTTAAGATCAGGCGGTAGTTTGTTGTACCACAGTTTGTTCATATTTTTCTGGGAGCATGTATGGGCAACAACATCATACATGAAATTTTCATAAGCAAAGACAAGAGGGCTAGAATGTATTCCCCAGACATGCGCCTCGTCATCCATCAAATCAATGGCGTATTCTGGGTTTTCGTTGTACATACTATTCATCAATGCGATGCAACGCTGTTCAAACAACCTGAAAAAACCCCATTATATCTGTGTATATATATATATATATATATATATATATATATATATATATATATATATATATATATATATATATATATATATATATATATATATATATATATAAATTCAGAATTTTTATGTTCTTTCAAATTACTTGATCCACTAAATTGTTAATTTTTAAATTTGCTTTCAGAAAGATCTTAAATATCAATCCTATATCACTTATGCTTAAAATACAACATAAAGCGTATGTCATGAATAATAAAAAATAACATTGAAACTTAAAAACAAAATGTTTCACATCTCTAAAAAAAAATGCATGCTTTCGATTATATGTACATGTTTTCTGTTTGTTGGGGTTTCATCATTTTTTTTTGTCGGCAAAAATTTTCTTAAAGCGCAAATCACAATTTTAAGACTATGTGGCCAGTAGCTATATGAAAAAAAACGTTGTATTAGAAATCAAAATTCTAAAGTATTAAGTTTCTTGTACATTAGTTCGAATAAAGACTAAATTATAGTATACTTTGAATGTTCCTCCAAATCTACTGACAAAATCTGTTCTTTGAGATTGTTGGCCTTCTTTGATAGCTTTTTGAGAATAGCCGAACACACTAAGCCCGTCACTGCAAAGATATCAACCAAAAACAATTCAGAACTCATCAATCCGGTCAATAGAACATACATATCGAAGCTTACTTCATTCCATGTTTATCAGTACAATTTTCGTCAAACGTTTATCATCGGCAGTGCAGATGCAATATCAAATTTAATTTATTTCTTAACTTACATAGATGGTTTTCACTTCTAAGCCAGCATATTTCCGCTACTTCCTTTCTATTGGCGAAGATTGCCCAAAGTAAGATATCCGAAATAGTTGACTGATCTTGTGCTGATGCAAATCAAAATAAAAATGTATGCATTATTGACGTCAACAAATTAATGTAGTTTTTTTTATTAAACCTCCGTGTAATGATTAGGGATTTAATACTTGTAATGTCGATGTCAGCTGTAAGAAACCTTGTCCATGAAAAATAACAACAACAAACTGTCAACCATTTCAAAAATCCATAAAACGAAATACAAATTTAAAGCACAGCAACACGGACCTCTAAAAAGATAGAGGTATGATAAGGTGTTTAGGAGGAGTGAGCATTCTCTGCTGACCGGTCATGATGTCGAAATCGGGAAAAACTGAAATCAAAGTACTGAAGTACTGACGGGAGTTGATTTTATCGATTATCATTTATTCAAAATCAACGATATGTGATTTTGCATGGCAAGTAGTATCAGTAATCGGAATATTTCTAAGAAATTGTATGGATCCAGGCAAGATTGAAAACTCTTGTCTTGTTCAACCAAAAGCTCGGCTGTCTCCGTTTATCTCCGACAAGCAAGAGAGACTCTGTTTTGTCAGATATTAACGGAGCCAGACAAACGTCTGGTTGAACGAGACTACATTGAACTCTAGCGTAGGAATACATACGACTTTAAAAAATATCTTAACTGTCTGTGCAATTTAAGATCTTACTATTTTCATTGTATCAATAAATAAGTTTTCTTGAAAAACAATGCTTCAGAATACATAGCATCGAATTTATCGATTATTTTCAAGAACTAAATGTTGTCAGCGGTATAATTGATTTGTGCTTAGGTCCAAACACTGTTTCACTTTCGCTTTGCCCGAGTAAGTGCATAGGAAAGTTGATTAAAATCAACTCCCAAAAAGTCCGTAGACAATAAGGTGATTAATTATTGTCTAACAATTAGTATGAAAAACGTCAGTCAGCATGCGACCCAGTGGAAGGTTGTATTTGTTGACAAGGTCGTTGTATCGACCATAGAACTTGCGAAAAGATAACTTCAAACGAAACTGTTTTATCAACTTGTTTGTCAGTAGCTTGCCCTGCCTTAGAAACTGTTCATATGAAGAACATGCCCTTGTTGATCAAAACACCAAATGCAGGTGATGAAGTTATATTGCTACATAAGTATGGAAAACGTAATCACGTTTTTCAAAAAGTATTCTTGTTAAGTTACCAACAATGTCCATTTCATGTAAAATATCAAAATATCATACTATTTCAATGTCCACAAAAGTGGACTTTATGTTGTAATACTTAATTAAGTATACGTAAAAATTGTATTGATTACTTTATATAAATCTTCTTTAGAAGGTTTTTAACTTTGTGTTGTTTAAGACTAAATTTTCAATGTGATAAACGTGGGAAAATTAATGTTGAAGGTTTCTTTAACTTAAAAATTGTTAAGCATCAACGTCGGTTGTAAACCCTTAAAAAAAGTCAATAACACAAATGTTGACCTCGGTAGCGGGAAGAACATTAGCTTACATCATTTTAAAAGAGAAAAAAAACCAAGAAATACAAGCCCCCCCCCCCCCCCCCCCCATGGCTGCTTATGACAACTTTACAAGAAAAAATTGTTTAAATGTCGTGAACAAAATTCCACAAATTTTACAGGGTTTTCAGGAAAAGTGTTTGAATTTATTGCCTTTACACAAAGATAACGGTATTTTGAAGAGAAAAAAATCAATCAAAATTTCTTTAAAGGCTTAATAAATATCAAGGTACTGAAGTACTGACGGGGGTTGATTTTATCAATTATCATTTATTTTAAAATCAACTTACATGTATCTTGCATGGCAATTAGTTTCAAGTCTGTATTTGAATTACGCGTTTTTTTATTATATGCATTTTTAGACTTTTCCAACAAGAATTTCGAGAAAACCCATATAAATCATGTTTTGTAATATTTTAAGATAGATTTCAAACTATGTATTTGTAATCAAAACAATTCTAAAAAGTCGTATGGATCCAAGAACTATTGATATCAAGCTCTAGTCTCGTTTATCCAGACGCTCGGCTGTCTCTGCTAATCTCCGAAGAGCAAGAGAGCCTCTCTGTTTGTCGGAGATTTACGGAGACAGCCGCGAGACTTTATTAAACTCTGGCGTAGGAACACATGACACTACAAAAATATCTCAATTGGTCGTATTATATAAAATCTGACTATTTTCAAAGTGTTTATAGATAAGATTCCTTGAAAAGCAATGCTTCAGCATACATTACATCGAATTTTTCTATTATTTTCAAGTACTAAGTCTTGTCAGCGGAAATGATTTGTGCTTAGGTCCAAACACTGTTTCACTTTCGGTTTGCCAGAGTAACTGCATAGGAAAGTTGATTAAAATCAACTCCCAAAAATAGATTCCCTATGTTATAAAAACGAAACATTACTACATAGTGCGTCCCCCATTCGAATTTATAACAACATGGAATGACAAAGTTTTGAAGACGATAAACTATACGTTCAGTGCTTTGCTTTTTATCCCAAATATGTCTGCTATATAACTTCTAGTAGAGGTAGGTAATTAAAAAAGCTTCAATATTTTTGTTTGGAATTTCTCTCAATACCAGTCATATCTGCACATTTATAATAGGGTTTGTCTCAATGTCAATCATACCTTAACATTTATAATCCCCTCACACAATTTGTTGCGAAAGGGATATCAATGAACAAGTTTCATTGAACAAGTTTCAAAGAAAACTTTCGCACGAATGTTTATCAAACGTCGTACACTTCTTTGGCATGGAAATGTGTCACACCCTTTTAATTTCAAGTTAATTGATTAAATATTTATTTTAGATATCGTTATAATAACAATATTTAAAATTGAAACTTAATGTATGACTTGACAACACTGACTTCCAATTCCCTTCTCTGTAACTAATTAAGTGAAAGTAAACAGTTCAAGTTAACAATTTGATATATGTTTTATTTATTTTTATTTATTTTTTTTTTTTTTGATTTGAAGGTAAAAAAATAAACGTTATGTAGTGATGGAGAAAATCGTTCCAAATAAATAGCTGCAGGTATATTACTTTAGGTTGACATACGACATGCAAACTTGAATTTTCATCAGAGCTTACTATAAATCTTCTGCTACTTTTCATTTATATATAACAAATTTGAATTATTTATGGTTAATCTATGTCACTAAATGAAACTAAATGGCTAAACTTTCGTATGTTGTGTTTCCACTAGGAATAGACGAACAGTACAACCACGTAAATGTAACACCCCCTCCCCTCCCGAAACCAACAAAGTCTTCACCAAAAAGAGTCTGGGGATATGGAATAAATGAAATATTATGTATTATGAATTGAAAGTGGTTTTAAGAAGATTAATACTAGTGTCATATTTTTATTGCCTAAGTTTATATGCATAATATATCTATAATAAGTATCTTTGTATAATATATGCCGTAATATTCCACAAAACAATTTGGTCTCCTCAATTACATGTATATTTTATTTCTAATTAATGCATTTCGTCACAATATTTCATGTCGCGAGGGATGCTCTGCTGAGCTGTGATCTTGTTTAATAGTTGTTTTCATTTTAGATTCCAATGTCAAAGATGTTTCTCAACTGCTTGAAAGAAAAGAGCCCAGGCAATAAGGATAAGATGTAAACCTTTCTGGGAGTTGATTTTATTTAATCAACTCTCCTATGCAGTTAACCTGGCAAACCGAAAGTGAAACAGTGTTTGGACCTAAGCACAACCCATCACCGCTGACAAGATTTAGTTCTTGAATATAATCGATAAATTCGATGTAATGTACCTTGATGCATTGGTTTTTAAGAAACCTATTTATGAATACCTTGAAATAGTCACATCAAATAAATATACGAACAATTTCGTAAAAAAGTTAAATAGTATGAACAATTTAGATTTTTTTTACAGTCGTATGTATTCATACGCCAGAGTTCAATAAAGTCTTGTTCAACCATCGACTGTTTCCGTAAATCTCCGACAAGCAGATGGTCATTCTATATTTAGATGTCGCGTCATCAAGCTATCACGTGACCTGGTGTTCACATTCTCTTGCTTTTTGGAGATCAACGGAGACAGCCGATCATCTGGTTAAAAGAGACTAGAGTTCATTATTGCTTGGATCAATACATTTTATCGAATATTTCGATTACTTATACATAGTTTGATGGAATCAATTCTATATTTAATCATAACACAACACGATTCATACGGGGGTTTTCTCAAAAGTCTTGTCCGAAAAGTCCGAGAATTCATATTATAAAAATGTGCATTATTTTAAGATAGATTATAAACTACTTGCCAAGCAAAAAAAAAAACCATGTCGTTGATTTTAAAATGAATAATAATCGATAAAATCAACTCCCGTCAGTACTTCAGTACTTTGATTTTCTTATAATCTTATGAAAGAGTTTTACCGCAACATTGGCATTTTTCATATCTTAAAACTGAGCGACACAACGCTTCAGCTGCGTTTGCTACAACATCCTCTGGCGATGGGAAATATATCCATTTTCCTCCCATGTTTTTCAAGTACTTGTATACATGACACATATTGTTTGTCTCGTCTTCCTCTAGTTGCTAAAAAGATAAATTTTAAATAAGTTGTGGTTTGTATTTTGCTATTCATTAATATCTATATTATATTAGCATAAAAGTACCACTTTGTTAATATTTTTCTTTATTTTTTCAACTTAAAATTTGAATTTTCCAGCTTTAAAATTTGAATTTCAAACTTTAATCGTAGAATTAAAAATCAAATTGGTGATTTTTCCAACTGTAAAGTAAGATTTTCCAAATTCAATCTTGGAATTTTATTCTATGAAGTTGAAATTAAAAATCAACTTTAACTTAAAAATTTACAACACTAAAGTTGGAATTTTCAACTTTAATCTTGGATTTCCAACTTCAAAATTGGAATTGCAACTTTTTAGTTCGGTACGCGGTTACTCAGATGTATATTTTTTTAATAGTTCTAAGTTTATTTAATAAGGCATTAAAACATCAAGTTTAAAACTTTAAATGTCCATTGCACTTGTACATACAGTAATTAGGATTTCCGACGCCTCTAAATCTGCTAAATGACAGTTATCGCCTATGGCAGTGTTTATATAGTAATTATCGTGACCAACCACCTGTTACCTAGCTTTTCTCACCTTTGGCTGTCTTCTACCCTTATTTTTGGCCAACTTTAATGATTCGTTTTCACTGAACATCGTTTATATAGTCTATTATATAAATTAGATAGCACACAGAAGAGAAATTGAACAGACTTAAAATGCCGCCATCGACTTCAAAGGTCTGGAAATATTTTTAAAGAACTGAAGATTCAAAAAACATAAAATGTCAGCTGTGCGAAGTAAACTTATCCTATACGGGGGGAACGACAAACATGTTAAATCACATTCTACTTAAACATAAGGAGGAATTTGACAGGCCAGAAACTCCAGAAAAACAACCGACTTTATCGAATTTCGTCAATTCTCCAAGAAGCCGTAAATTCTCGCGAAAAGACACAGATGATATTACACGTGCGATTGTTGATATGGTTGTGTTTGATTACATGCTGTTACAAACGGTCTTAGGCAAAGGCTTTAAAAAACTACAAAAGTGACCAAGGTTTTACAGTTATCAATGTACTTGTTCATATTTATTTACACTTTTACTGAGTACCTGGATACTCGTTCGGAAAAACGTCCGAGTAACCGAGTACTAAAAATTGACCGATTTGATATCTCATATATATATATATATATATATATATATATATATATATATATATATATATATATATATAAAGTTTAACAACGGTAAATTTAAAAAAAAAAACTTTAAAATTGAAAATTCCAAAGTTTTAAAGAAAAAAATATAACCATTAATACACTTCCCTACTTAATGTAAAAGTACGGAATGAAATAGTCTCACCTTTAAAATCCACTCTATGTGCAAACAAGGAGGATCTTCCTTACAACCCTCGCACGCGACAGTCTAAAAGGAATATTATTGTTTATAGAAAAAAATGCGGATAGCTGGAACACAAATACTCTAACAAAAATATACACACCTGTCCGTACAGCTCAGGTAAATCCGCTTTTTTGAACTTCACACCTTTTGCCAACAAGACTCTCACGTAGTCGCATCGATTCGCTTTTAAAGCTTCCAAAAGAAGAATCTATAGAATTGAAAACACTATATTTAACTGTGATATTTCAGTTGACGATGAAAAATGTCGTTAATACATGTTGTTGTCTACATTCCATCGTAATGCTAAATCTACAAACGTGGTCGAACGAACTTGGGCTACTTTAAAACATATTTAAGAATAATTAGCATGAAGTATTATTATGAATATTATCATACTGTCCAAAGTTCCTGCTTCCATCAGATTTTGCTTGATATTTATATTATTTTTATTTTTATAAATACCTTTGTGCCTATACAACATTCATCCACTTAAATGAAAATAATGTTTTCAAACGTCCCCTCGCTCTATCGATTCTGGTTTCAATACACCACGAAATTGTAATAGCTATGAAAGTACCAGGATGATGGCGTTGAAATATTGTGTCAATTAATATATATCTTGAATATTTTCCCTTTCATCTATGAAAATTATATTTCTTTTACAGGTATGCGTAATTTATTAAAAACCGTTTAAAATTGGATGGAAACAATAGCTTCGGACAGGTTACTGAAACGGTTTGAAATAAAATAGACATGTGTCAACTCACTGGTCCACATTCTTCTAAACGCTTTGATTCTTGTAAAAGCTGGTATACAAAATAGAAATATAATGGGAGTGATGTAGGCGTGGAATACTTCGGATTAAGGACATGTGGTCTTGACTCCGTTTTGAATCCTTCCAAACTTTGGTTTAAAATATTCTCCTCTGGACTAACGGAATTTTTTAGCAATAATTTCCAAGTTAAGGAAAAACCTTTGAGTGTACGTCCATGATCAGGAAAACTCGAACTGCCTTGTCCCGATGTGTCTTCTTTTGTTTCCGAATTTTCTTTATAGAAATAATGGATATCATAATATCAAATAGGTTTTTCATCAAATAAAATGTTTTAATTCAACATATAGTATGCCGTCGTGATAACTGAGAAATGAGTAGGCTTATATTTAGATTTAGTAAAATTCCAATATACAAGAACTTGGGGTCAATACTGGTCAATTTAGAATTTCGAGAACCAACATACATGTATATCTTTTTGATCGTGAGTGTCCTTTTGTTACACTGTACGTATAAGTAATTGCTATCTAAACGAAAAGTGACTACTTTGGCTGGAGAAAAGACATTAAAGGTAGATGTACTCTCTCTCTCTCTCTCTCTCTCTCTCTCTCTCTCTCTCTCTCTCTCTCTCTCTCGTTTACATTAGTCGGTGTTTTGGCGGCTTGTGTCTTATTTCGGCTACTAGACTTAATGATGTATTGACAAAATGCTAAAATTTAAAGTACATAAAAACAACAGCTTATTTAACTACAATCGTTGTTTTGTATCATAAATCAAATTTATGTACTGATGTACATACCCGTAACCTCATTCTTAGAGTTCGTACAGTACTAAAAGTTTAAAAATGATATTATATCATATTCATCATAAAATATTATGTTTCAATTCGGATAGAGGATAAAGCAAGATATACAGCATGCAGCAGAAGAACTAAGACGATGTCAAGTATTTATATTTATTAAATTTAATGCGCAGAAAAAACATGCCCCCCTAGCTTTTATTTCCGTGAATAATAAAAAAATAATCACAAAACCTCGAGCGCTATATTTGATGAGATAATGTAGTGCTATCTGTCTTCTGTTATATTGTTTTCAAACTTTTTAATGAGTCATTTGTGTTGAGGTACCGCAATCTGTTCAGATTCAGAATACAAAATACAAATTTCAAACGTAAATCTCATCACAGCATACACCTAAAATTAAAATGTTACCATGTAATTAATTTTCTTAAATTCAAAAACTAGATTGTCATAAAAAAAATCGGCCATTATAGGGGACGAATTCATTTAAAAATATATCCCTCAAAGACAATTAAAATAATACAGATTGTAGATAACATCTTTCTACTGATGTATTGAGAAAAGCTTTCTGTTAATGTTGGGGGGGGGGGGGGTAAAGTACAAAAATAATTAGTTAAGTATTTTTACCAAATGCCGTCCTGGTTTTTTTATAACGAGACTTACGCATCTATTAGCCTACTTACAGCCACGATTTGTTTAATCAATATCAATACCTGGCAATGAAACGTATGATACCTGGTGCGTTATCTGTAGTTGCAATGACATGTTCCATGGACCAGCAACTTACTACTGTCTCTCCTACAATATTTGACAGCTTCAGGGGATCATCATGATCAAGGTCAAACACTCCAACCTAAGAAACAAAAAGCATTGGGTTACCGTTTTTCATCATTATTGTGAAATGTATCTCGAAAGCAAAACTAGATAACTTAAAACTTCTTATTGTGATCGGCTTTGGCCGATCACTGTTGTGTCCATATGAGGCATCCGGCAAATGCTTCCACGTGCGCACACATTTCGCTAGCATAAGTAGTTCTAAAAACTTGAAGTTTGGTTTAGTATTTATATAACATTTTACTCAGTTTTATTTCAATTCAATTACCTTAAGAGATGCAAACATACATCAAATACAGTTCGACCTGTAAATTTAAGAATGCACATTTTGTCTCACGCGTAAGACGATAGTTGTTTCTTCCGTAAGAAACTATACAAAATCAAGGACAGCCAAAAGATGAACCAGTTCAGTCAACTGAAAGATGATTGAAATTTATAATTGAAAGATAACTGAATGACATAGCTCAACCATTCAGTTACTTTGTCATACCTTTTAACATTCAGTCGACGGAATGGCACAGCGTTAAATTGTATCATGCGACTTCTTTTTAAAGCGCTAAGCATAGCTCAGCGCTTTATTGTCGTTAGACTTCTATTTCCGGTGCAAGGAATAACTGCCCTCTATGAGCATAAATAAACATCATTTAAACTGGTAAGAGGTATAGGGAACCAGTTATCTGGGTGACGATTGGTTTGCGGGGCTTACGTACATCAGCACGGGATGCTACGCAGTGATGAAAAAATATAGTGCGTATTCAGAAGCTAAAATATAGAAAAATAAAATCGATTCTTTGCAAGAAAATGTCAAAAACTGTGATAAATTACTGTTCAAAAGGTATAATTTGTGATTTTAACATATCTTTTTTCAGGCAAGTATCCATATACAAGTCGTGTTCAGCTTTAAGGTATCTCACTCCTCATGTTTTGATTTCATTGCGCAGATGATCATTATATTTGAAATGAATAGATTTTATTTATTTAATAATCACAGATAGATTATTATTTCATAATTACACAACATTCATAAAGAAAATCCATGTGAATTCAAGAAACAAACAAGTTTTTTGGGGAACTATTTTTTCGTGCGGAAGGTTTCTTAGACGAAAATGACCGAAACAACCAATTTATGAATTTTAAATATACTTTTCTTTTTATTATACTTTATTCATTATTCACATTTTTAACATTTGATAGGTTTGTAACATATTTTATAGGTTCTGTGTGACATGTACAAAATCAAATCTTGAGAATGTGATAGCCGTTTAGCATAAAATCATGCAAATATATAGAACATATCTGAAATTTTTTAAGCCAAATTTTGCGAGAATTTTACCTTTGAAGCCCTATATCTAAAATTTGACATCACTGAACCCCATGTTATATTATGTCAAAATGATACTGAATACACATCTAGGCAAATTTGATTAATCTTATAAAATTCTTGATATTCAAAAAGTTTTTATTTCAAATCAAATTGTAACTATTATAGAAATTGTCTATTTTAAGTGCAAAAAGGTCACACAAAAATTTATGCAGCTTCGTACAAATTTTTTGCGTAATCCCTCTATTCAGTGTGACCATTGTGCATAATTAAAAACAATATTTGAAGAAATAAGTTTGCTTAATCAAAAAAACTGACAAAAAATCCTAATCAGGATGAAATGTTGCATTTTAGGTGCGAAAAGGTCAAATTAAATAGGCCATAACTCAGAGGGATGGATACTGACCCCCCATTATCTTTGTATTTTTAAGTATGTTTTGTCTACAGATTTCAATGATATACTTCTCAAGAAAATCTTAATACAACAACATTGAGGAGTGGGTTACCTTAATTCACATCATCTTCAGAAAGTAACATATATTTAAAGAAATCTGGCCTTCGATACTTTAAATTGATATTCATTAAACATAAACCAAAATTTCGATAAGGCTCATTTCCGCCTACGCTTGCACACAGTAAATTTTCTTAGAACCAAGCTAGGTTAGCGCTTTTCAGTACTTTCAGTACTTTGATTAATTGAATGCCATCAAAAGGGGAACCAAGATTTGAATAGCGTAAAATATCTTAACACAAGAAAAGTTGTGCCAAGTTGGTTTATTAGTTCTGGAGAGAAAGACAAAAAAAAATGTAAAAAAGTTAACTACGAGGGAAGCAATGTTAACGACGACATTGGCTCTGTTGATATAATTGTACTCGATATTGATTCAAAATAACAATAGTTTTTTTTTTACAGTTTTCATTAGAAAAAAAAGCTAAACAATTTAAATTATTAACTTACAAGATCCTTATGTTTGATTATTTCTCCCAGATATTCTTGCAGTAATCCATATTTGTCATTATCAAATTGAATACCGAATGCAATGCTGGCTTTTCTACGAAATTCGTCATTTCTACAAATAAACAAAGATCATCAGTGATTTATATGATTTTGTCCACAAAAATATTTTTTTTTTAAAAAAGATAACTTTTTAATCTCTTTTTCTGTTATTGTTGTGGTATAACTCAATGAAAGTAATTACTTGTCTATGTAGTCAAGCACCAAGTCTGCCGCTTTTCCCGATCCTTTCATAATGATCACTGGGATGTTTTCTTTAAGTGCTTTAGCTATATGTACAATGGTCTTCAAGTCCCCTTCACAAACTATGATGGCTATGGGAACCGGCATTTCTACAACAATTCACATGTAGATGAAAAAACAACAAAGCTCAAAATAGAAATGAATAACATCCACAAAATAAGCATTACTTATATTCATTTTTGGACTGAAGAACGAAACTTCCTGTTTTGAAATATATTTTTCAAATTCTAGCAGCTGATCTTCGCCATCGCCGACATTGATCTCATAAACTGCTTGCGTGTTTTCATAAGAATGGAAGTTTGTATTTATATTTCCTGAAGTATCACTTGAGGGATGATTTATCTATAAAAAAAAAGAACCTGACTTGCTGAAAATTATACTTTCTACGTCAAGCTGAAAAACATTTTTTTAACTTAATTCAGTTAATACTACAAAATTTAGATACATGTATCTTAAGTGTCGGTTTAAATACTGCACACTGAAGAAAAGAAATTGAAAAGGCCGAGTACAGTTCGAGTAAACATGACCTTGTGCATCTCCTAAATTTCACGTAGCCGTAAGTGCAAACTTTTAACTGTCCTCTGCATTGGTTTTCATAAAAAAAAAAATAACATTACATGTAGTGTTTGTTATTTAAGCAATTGTTATGTTATGACTCTGATTGGGTAAAATGCTAAAATTGCGTTTACGCGTCATCGTTTCCCGGTACTGTAAGCAACACGGAAAGAAAAAGTATGATTCACTCATTCATTCGAGGGGGTGATAACTTTTTAAGATATAATTTATTAACAGAGCTTTAAGACAAACATATTACGCTTTAAATGTGTTATTTTATTTTTAAAAAATATTCTTATAGGCCATTTATTACCGCAATGTACCATTTTTGCAGAAAAAAATGGTTTTAATTATATCCCTGAACCAAACCACGAGGGAAAGTTTTGTTGTTGTTGTTTTATTACACCATTTGGCGACCTTTTACAATGGTTATCATTTATTTGAAAGAAATGCCTAGGGCAGAAATACACAAATTGGGAAAATATGTAAATGTATCGCTTTTTCAACAAATTAACATAGGGTACTATAGTAAAAACTGAAAAACTTAGACACTGCGAAGTTGTAAATGAATTATTCTTTCATCTGCAAAACTACATGCAAGAAAATGTCATAAAAATATCTAAGGTAAAATTAAATAGACTCGGTGAAACTGTAGAATAAACAATAGATATACAGGTTCATCTAGGTCATATATATAGTTGTTTTTGTGAACCAAACCAGCAAACATAACCTTTTTGCCAGCAATGTTGATGAGTTTGACATGTCTATTTGGATCACCAATGTCCTTTCTGTCTCTCCCAAATTCCATAGCCTCATAATGTTCATATGCCTCCTGTATGACGTTTGAAACGACTTCATCATTCTCGCGGAATAATATCCAAGTCTCTACAACAAAACAAGCATTTCTTTCTTTTTTTTTATTTTGGTAATATTTTCAAAAGAATTAAACGACTAGCATCTACTTGTAGCTTTCTGTCTTTCTGTGTTTATGTTTGTCTGTTGATCATTCATTTTCGTTACCAATATGATTAAATGATCTAATTCTATATATATATATATATATATATATATATATATATATATATATATATATATATATATATAGTGTAGACCATAAATAACTTTTTTTGCCATAATTAACATATCATAGATTATTAAAACCTAGAAACTGTTAATTCTGGTATGTAACACTGTTTTTTAAAAAATAAATCAATAAATAAAATGGTTGATTTTTTACATGAAATAAATGTAAGAATGTTGTACTTTAAATCACTTTTTGTTTTAGAGAATGGTAATTCTCAAACAATTTAACAGCGGGAGTGCTTTTAATGCTTTTTCTTCGGTGCAATTCTGTCAGTGTTCAACACTGACTATGTATACAAGAATATAATATTTCAGGTTTCATTTTATTGATTACTCCTTTTTTGCAATGGCAGTGTCAATGCTACTCGTTTTACTTAAAAAAGTATACATCAACAGTTATACCTCCTCCACTCTTTGCTGCCTCGATCAGTGCTGTCTGAAAGAGAGTCGTTGGCCAAGGTCTGGGTACAAAGCTATCAGAGTCTCCAATCACAGAAAACACCATGGTGGGCGTTGAATTAATATTCACGGCATTATTTCTATTTTCGTATAACTGATTCGTCTGGTTTTCGATATTACTTTCATTGATTTTTGGTTTTCTTGTTGTGTTTACTTCTTCCCTGATGTTCTTCCATAACGCGTCAACGTCAATTGTGCTCTTAAAGTTCAAAACCAAACAACATCCTGATTAGTTCAGCTTTACACGGTGATCTCTTAAAGGATTAACAATTGCTGAAAAAGCATTACATGTTCATGTCTTGTTTTTCATCTTGTTTTTAACAATGAAATGAAATCAATCAAATAATAATATGATATCATTTGTCTTAGAAAAGAATGTTGATGTGTGCCTTTAAAAGCCTACATTTAGCACAGCGTGAACATTTGTAATGAAAACAATGAAATATCTAAACCAAGTTTGGGGATAGAGCCCTCACTGACCATATTTGTTAAGACAATGTACGGTGAATTAGTTTTAGATTGTATGCCGACAAGATGCTTTAATGAATTTATAGACTATTTTCACATAGAAAACAAGTTGAAAAAAAACTGTTACGGTACACGCAACGTATTTTTTTTACAATCATATCATATCGTATCGTGTATTAATCCTATCGTATCGTGCCTGTATACTGTTCTATCATGCGTTAATCCTATCAGGTTTATCGTTCAATTTTAAAAGGCCGTTTTTCGTGTTAACCGTTTTGTGTCTTTTCATACTCAAGTAAATCTTTTTCAAAGTTACAAGTCGTTCTTAAACGAAAATGGATCGAACAAGAAATGTAAACAATCCTATTCAACTTTCTAACATGATACTAATTTCATAATTCTTTAAAACAATTAACCAATATTACATGTGAATTATATCTGTAAGCAGTGAAAATGAAACACAAGTATTCCTTTTAAAGAAATGATCGGCAATGATGATATATTGATAGCTAGAAGCAATCAACATGATCAGTTTGATGTAAAATAATTTAAAAAGTACTGTATTTTTGCAAAATATAGAATATTTTGAATATGTACACCATAATTTCATCATTATAAACCGTCAACAAATTTGATTTTGAAATAAATTTTGGGAAAGCCGTTCGTAAACTCCTTCTCTAGTTTTGTATTTTTAACGTACATGTAATTATTAAATGTTAATGTATCTTCTTCAGAATACTGAGTAGGGCTCTTCAAAGAGCATTAACACGTTTACAAAGAAAGAGTTGTATCAAAATAATTTAATGCGACTGAAAAACATTGAATGCCATCATAACTTGCAATTGAGGTCGCATTATAACGTAACCTTGTTTATAAATCAAGCCGTCTTTCTAGCTACTATTATGCAACATCAGTAGATCGAAGTCAGTTCATGGAGCATCTTCTTATGATCGAGGTCAGTTCATCGAGGTCAACTGCATTACTGAATGAATCTTTCGATCGAAATTCTTATGCGTGAGACAAAATGTGCATTCTTGCATTAACAGGTCGAACTGTATTTTATGTATGTTTGCATCTCTTAAGGTAAATGAATTGAAATCAAACTGAGTAAAATGTTATATAAATACTAAACCAAACTTCAAGTTTTTGTAAGAACTACTTATGCAAGCGGAATGTGAGCACACGTGGAAGCAATTTGCCGGATTTCTCATATCGACACAACAGTGATCGGCCGAAGCCGATCACAAAAAAAATGTAAACTATCGAAGTTCTTAGGGACAAGGTAACATATTTACCTGTGTATCGAATATGTTAAATCGCACAC
This sequence comes from Magallana gigas, assembly GCF_963853765.1. Classification (NCBI taxonomy): domain Eukaryota; kingdom Metazoa; phylum Mollusca; class Bivalvia; order Ostreida; family Ostreidae; genus Magallana; species Magallana gigas. The sequence goes on along the minus strand of NC_088853.1, from coordinate 6,871,908 downwards.
TGAGTGCATACCTGTAAACACTATCTAGTATGTAATAAAATTCGTTTTTTATGGCATAATTTATGTTTACTTAAAACAAGAGTTGCATTTTAATTGAACAAGTGTGATATTTGATCTTGGGTTGAAATGTCGTCGGCGATCAGCAAGGGTGTGCTGAAATGAAAACAATATTTACTAATTGTAAGCGGAATGTGTATCTGCGTAAACATTTATCTAACTTGTATGTACATATATAATTCGTGTTAATGCCTAATATTTTTATACAGATTTGATAGATTTTATATTTATTTAGAACAAGAGTTGTATTTTAATTGAAATCGCTATTTTCCGTGTGGTTTGATCTCGGGCTGCAATGTTCGCGGCGATCTGCTAGGGTGTTTGATAATGAAAACAATGTTTCAAAAAATATTTACAATTTAAACCCATAGTTTTTGTTAACAAATTTTAACTCGTCATTTTTATACATTCTATAACTGATGCAGTGATGATTAACAACTCGACATTTGTTGATAAAAAGGAAATTACACGTATATATTGATTCCTACGTGTTCTTTTAAGAAAACGCGTAGCGCATTGATGAAAAAGTTTTCCGGTCAATTTTTTCTTTGATGCGTCGATCAATAGAACAATTATTATCTTCATTTCTTATGATTTAATATAACATTTTCAAATCAAAATATGTGAAGTGTCATTGGTCAAAAATGTAAATAATGTAAATGAAGCGGCGCGTATGAATACAAAACCACAACAGCTACAATATTCAAAATGGATGCGCCTTCAGCTGATGCAGAGCTATTGAACTGAATTTAATGGATTAAACACAAATAGTGAGTTAAAATCTGAACCGGCTCAATTGCACACGATAGGAAAATACATGCGATAGCTTGTGATATTATTCACTGTGCAGAAAAATCGTAATAAAACTAGTTTTCGTGTGAGATCGCTGGAATATGCGAATGGACATAACCATCCAAGGAGAGGCGATCGTGGACGAAAATAGTTGATATGTCGATAAAGAATAGTATGTATAAGCGACTTTTGTAAACGTTGTGGTAGCTATATAGCCAGTGATGTACTTAAATGGTATATCTTCCGGTTGGAATGTGCCGAAGGAAGGAGTTGATGTACTCATAACGATGCTTATTCTGAATTTCTTATGACCGATCATGTAGGGTACTGTGTAAAATCATCGTTACCAAATTTGAAGAGCAGTGTTACCGTGAAAGTGTATGGGCCTATATGTTCGTTATTAATTATTCTGGAAAAGGAACAACCAGCTTCGCAGTAATGTTGATTGATCTCAAGCAGACGAAATCGTGAGAAGACGCTCAATTTTCTGTTTCAGGAATAAGATATTGTGTTGTGTATTTTGTTTAAGGTTAAACTTTCAAGGTTTTATATTTATAAAGTTGTATTTTGTTTGCTGACAATAAAACAGACACAACTTTACATTTTGTTGACAGTGTTTTATCTTGGAAATTCCCGTTCTATAAATAGTGTTAGATCAGAACAGTTGAGAAAAGTAGATCCGGCAAAAATTTTATTGATGCAGGTATCAAAGAAATTTTTCGACCAATCAGAAGCGCCGATATCTCATCAAACGAATAAATATTAAATGATTCTCAAATACTGCCGTTTTCAGTTTAATCGTGAACATCGTATAACGAGATTATACTTTGATCATGGCCATCGTTTGTCCTTTCCTATCGTGTATCAATCCTATCCTATTGTGCGTGTATACTGTTCTATCGTGCGTTTATCCTTTTCTACCGGGCGGGAATCCCATCCTATTGTTGATCTTGTTGATCTTGTAAAAAAAGAAAAAGAAATAACGTTGCGGGCCCTGTTAGCCTATCATCTGACACTGTTTTCCTTTTCCCCCCATCTATTTGCTTTATTTCAAAATAAATTATTATAATTAGTTTTACGATTCGTTACTATCAAACAGTAGCTATACTGCATATATGTGGGATATGAAACCCGAGGAAATGAAATCATGCGATATGCGTTTCGGAACATTTGATGAATGGCTAGGACAACCTTATATCAGTAAAACACTTTCATCGTAGTTTACTCATTTTTCATGTAATTACAATGTTTCATTTAGATAAAACTGTTAATTTAATTAGCTAGGGATAAAATCGAAATCAGTTAATCATCGTTTTAGACCTCACTGAGCTAGTTTATAATATCCAATGATTAAACACAAGAGAGATACAATTTAAATCGCTGTCATTTGTAATTAACGTTTATTGAATTGTAACGCTCTAAGTGGCTGCTTAATAGTTTAAAGGTAGCTGTTGTTAACAACTTAGTAACAATGCAGAACAATAATCGGAGACATTTAAAATATTATCTTTAAAATACGGCGGGTTAAATTGTTCTTAAAGTACACTGAGTGTACAGTTTTACTTATGTAGTGATAGAAGTCGTCAATAACACACATTTACACTATTGTGAAAAATAAAGGAACAAAATTGTATCAATTTGCATGATAATCGTTGGTAGCACTCCCCAGCCAATTTACATCCTCGACAAAAACAAAATCGAAGAGTAAATTATCTTACTAAAACTAAAAATGGACGCATTCACGAAATAACACAAAGAAGCAGCAACAACAATATCCACGTAAAATGGCTCCCAGGAATTGAAATTATTCCAAAATATTCTTGTCAAATTATTTTTTTTTTCTGTTAATGTTCCCAATGCTGTTACATTTGTGTTTAGTCTAACTCTATATTTTAACTTATGGAGTTCACCGTAGCTCACATGTAATTTTTATTTTCATAGTTTCCCCGTGTTTGTGTTTTGCTATTTATTGCATGTATCATCATAATCCTTATATATTTCAAAGATGAAATAAGTTTACACGTTTTACAAAGATCATTGTTGTATTTGATATTTATTTGTCTAACAGATATTTGTTATTTATTATTTTCGGTAATAATTTGAAAGTTGCGGGTATTAGTATTGTCAAAAACTAGAATACACATAAATGATAATTCATGTTAAGCTTTGTACGTTTTACAAACCTTTGTTTAATTAAAAGGAAATAGTTACCAAAATTCATAAAAATAAATAATTATGAAAAAAAAATTACCTGATGGTTAGGGTCTATCGTCGATGAATTTGCAAATGTCGGCATCTTTTGATTTTTGATAACAATTCACATTCACAATTCACAATTTCACATCATTAGGACACGCTTAGTTCTTTCAGAAGTATCTTTCTACAATTTCAATGTGACATTAAATCAGCAAAACCTTTTTTTAGTTACATATAGACGAAACTATCGTCTGTTGTTTCTTTCTTTTCAATCTCAAACGGACTGCTTATAGCAACGAACCCCGGTTTAAATGTCTATCATCATACAATATGTTTAGCTTTTATAATGTAATCTTTTAAACACGAGCTTCACAACAAATGATATCGTTCTGAACAATCAACTCAACGTTTTTTACATTGATTATTTTATCAAAACATCAATCAATTCAGCTGATTTGCTACTTAAGAATCAGCCGGCATTACACACATCTCTTAATTTTACATGTCATTTTATTATAAACAAAAAATAAAATTAAAAAGGCATACAGAAACAGAAATGAAGCTGTAATAATTTATGCTGCCATGTTGTATGACCGGATAAAGCTAACTTTATTTAACTTCTTACATAAGAAAGTTCCAACAATGTAACAGATCGTACACAAGATAATTCTGATTATATGACATCCCCCCCTTTTATAAAATTCAACATTTTGAATTACATTTCGCTTATTAATTAGGGCCCCTCAAGGATTTGCGGGTGCCCTATAGTAATCACTCTGTCCGTCCGTCCTTCTGTCCGTCCGTCTGTCACTCTTCCGTCCACAAATTTTCTGTTTTTTGTCTAATAACTTTTTTTATGATTGCCCAATCAAGTTCAAATTTGGTATGGTAGTTTAGTAGGCAGAAATACATATTTTGATGCTAAGTTTGGTTCTCTATGTCTTCTGGTTTGGAGCTAGGGTGGTGGGTAAATTCCTTAATTATGCATAAGAATGAATGGGCAAAGAGAGATAACTGCTGAGAATGTTACCATTGTATACTAGGAAGGCTGTGCAATATTTGTCCTTTGGTATTAATTAACCTACCACAGGAAGAAAATCCTAAGCTTTATCTTTTTCTGTCACATTGAGATTAATTACTGCACTGCCTGTGTCTGCAAATGAACTTTGTTTTGAAGTTAAGGTCAATCTTGAATGATGTGTAGTATAATGTACATTCTTTGAAATATGGATTTAAAATATAATATTCATTCTTTATTTTGGTTCAAATACCGTACACAATGATTTGATAATTTTATTGAATTCTAAAATCAAGGTATATATTAAGATATCCTTTTTCACTATTTTATTTTTTAATTATAATTTTTTTTCTGCCCTAATGCTGTTAATTTTAATCAGATAATAACACCATTCTGTCATTTCTGAAAAAAGAAATCTTATTGTAAATTTAGAAGAAAAGGATGAGAGAGCAGAACAATTAACCCCCTGGGATTAATTATCTTGCCTGCTGCTGAAAATTTAGAGGATTATCTCTGCCATATGAAGATTAATGAACACCGTTGTCTGCAACTGATGTTTGTTTTTAAGTTGAGGTCAACCCTGGGTGATACAATGTATTTGCATTCACTGAAGGCTTGCATTTTATCAAACACCTGTTTAAATCTTTTTTAAATACACATTTAATTGAGGTTTTTTTATAAGACATGAGGTTATCTCTGTTTTATTCAGATACAAGGTTACAATTTAGAGTTTTTGGACATTCAGGAATTATCTTGAAATTTAAAAAATACAGTTGTTACTTATAATTTTCATATTTTTTTTTAAATGTAATCAAATTAATCTTTCATTCCAAGAGCTGCACCCTATATTTTTACCCCTCAGTTTATCACTTTAATTGTTGGATGAAAATCATATCCAACTACAAATCGTGAGATCCTATATATAGCAGTTCTTTACATCTTATGCCGGGCATTTATTTTTCATCATTGTTAATATAAAGAGGATGGAATTCAAAGTTTTTTTCACTTCTGTATATTAATTGTCATAGCGGGGCCCTTCCTGACTGGTCAGTTTTCTAGTTGGAGATTAGAATGAAATACATAGTTGAGTTAATTCAAATGAGTTGTATAAAAAATAAATATTGTCAGATCCAATGTTCATTATTGTTCTTACCTCAAATTAGGCTGGACAAATTTCAGAATGAAGAGAAATACACTGACTAGTGTAACATCAACTAAACGACATTAACTAACATAACAACATAACAAATGAGTATAAACTGACTAAGGGATTATAATGCCCTTTCACATCAAAGATAATCACTTGATCGCGAATCACACGGAAGTACTTTGTCTTGGTGACGGCTCGTCCGAAACGTGTACATCTTTGCTGTGTATCTTGTGCTTGTACCGGCTCGGACTTCTGCTCAACCTTTGGCTTCTCCTCTGGTGATGCTGGTTTAGGCTTCGCTGGTGGTAAATGGTTTGCAGATGGATTTCTCATGATTGGAACTTCAAGAGTGGGCGACGCGAATCCTTCATATTTGGGTTGGACCACGTGCGGGTCTTCCCTTGTCTTCATCAGTTTACAGTTGTTCCTGCGGTACGTTCTTCCTTGACTGCCAGCTTCGACAATGTAAGAACTTGGATGTACAGAGGCTGACACGTAGGTTGCTGGTTTCTAACCATCAGGTGTTTGAATACATATGGAATCTCCGGGTTTGCAGTTTGGTTTATAATAGAACTTTTGCTTCTGTTTGTATTCCATAAGAGTAGAACGTAGGTTTGGTTCTATAATACATGGCTTCGCAATGTGTCACTGATGGGTATCAGTGTTTTAGCTCGGCTGGACATAAGATGTTACATTGGTGATCCGATTTCGATATCCCTGGGGGTGTTGCGTAGACCAAGTAGCCCTAAGTACATATCATCTCCAGACTCTGTGCATTTCTTTAAGATGTTTGATTGTTTGTACTGATCTTTCTGCAAGTCCATTTGATTGTGGATGTAATGGTGATGATGTGACATGATCGATCCCATATGCTCTTGTAAACTCTTTGAATTCTTGGCATCCAAACTGTGGACCATTGTCACTCACTAATATGACCATAATACCATAACTAACAATACACTCCTGGATCTTTTTTATGGCAGTTTTCGCTCTGGTGTCACTTTCTAACTCTGCTACTTCAATAAAATTTGAGTAGTAATCAACTAGGATGAGAAAATGACGATTATCAAGCTCAAATAAATCGGTTCCAACTTTGCTCCACGGAAGTGAAGGTATATGATGAATCATCATTGGTTCCCTTTGTGGTTTGTTTCTATGTGTTAAACATGCACTACATCTGCTGACAACATCTTCAATCTGTTTGTTCATTCCTGGCAAGAACACTAATTCTCTAGCTTTGTTTGCTCTTAAGGATCCCTTGGTGAGAACTGTGGATTGTCTTCAATGTTACTGTTCCTAGTTCTGACGGTATGAACGTACGCTCTCCACGATAAATGAGTCCATTGTAAGTAGATAGCTCATCACAAAAGTCCTAAAATGGCATGACTTCAAGTGGTACATCACATTTCCTCTCTGGCCATCCTTGGCAAATAACTTGTTTCAGAATTTGTAGTTGTTGATCTTTCTTCGTAGATTCGACTAGTGTTTCATGGTTTGTATACGATAAGGTTTCAGCTACCATGACCATCATTTCATCATAAATCAGCCTTTCGTCACTGTTCTCTAATGGTAGTCGGCTCAGACAGTTTGCCAATCTAATTTCTTTGCCTTTAATGTAGATGAGATTGAACTCGTAAGGCTGTAATCTTGACATCATTTTTTCTATCCTCATTGGTGCTGTATGAATTGTTTTTTTCATGATGGCTTCCAGTGGTTTATGGTCAGTTTCTATTGTCACATTGGAAACGTTCACATCCAAAGACTACTGCCAACATCTCTTTCTCGATTTGCGCGTGTCTGTGTTCTGCTGAGGTTAGATCTCGAGATGCATAGGCTACAACTCCACTTTCTTGCAAAAATTGCTGCTCTTAAGCCTTTCATTGATGCATCAATGGTAACAGTCACTGGTCGATGGCGTCGAAATACTTCAAGACATCTGTAGAGGTAAGTGCTATCTTGACATTAGCGAATGCTTGTTTCGATTCAACGTCCCAATTTTAAGTTTCACTTGTTTTCATTTTCCGAAGCGGAGCTGTGAGTTCACTTAGTCTTGGAATAGACTTGGTGAGGTAGGCTAACATACCAAGTACTGTCTCAATTTCCCCTCTGTCTTCTGGGTCCTTCATTTCAAGAATTGCTTTTACTCTGCCTGCTGATGGCTTCAAGCCTTCTCCTGTGAGACGATGGCCAACATAGTCAACTCCCGGTATCACAAGTTCACACTTGGCTGAGTTTAACTTCAATCCGATGGTTCGGGCTTTTTCCAATACCTTTGTGAGTCGGTCTGTGTGCTCTTCCAAGGTCTTTCCGGAAACTAATATGTCATCTATCACGATTTCTACTCCTTCCATGCTGCCAAATTGTGTCGCCATCTCCCTCTGAAAAACTTCACCTGAGCATTTCAATCCCATTGGAATACGAAGGTATCGGTTTCTTCCAAAGGGTGTGTTAAATGTTGTTAACATAGATCTAGTCTTAGACAATTTGATCTGATAGAAGCCCATGTTAACATCCAAGGTTGAAAAATACTTGCTTCAGTGCAATCTTGTCACAATATCATCAATACAGTTCATTGGATTATGTTAACGCATAATTGCCTTGTTGAGATCTGATGGGTCTAAGCAAATTTGCACGCAGCCATTTTTCTTCCATACACATACCATACTGTTGACCCATGGAGTTGGTTCTGTTACTGGAGATGTGATCAAGTTTTACTTGATCGCAAATAGCTACTGAAATATATCTTGGTGCGTGAATGACGGGTGTCACTGTTTTGTCGATTTTTATTTCGTATTCGCCAGGAAGGCATCCAATGTCCTGTCCAATGACATGTGCATAGTCTTTACTTAGTTGCTCAGTAGCGGTACTGATATTGACACTGGTAACTCTTGCAATCAGGCCAAACAGAATGCTGTCTTTTCTACCAAGTAACTGTAAGGGTCGGGGGTTGTCAATCACTTGGAAACTAACTAGTCTTTCTGTGTCCTTTTATTTGCTTGGTTATCTGTCCAAATGCTTTAACTTTGGTGCTTACGCCATTGATAATAACGTTACTATCAGTGATCGGAGCAATGGACGAAAATTTCTCTGCCCTTGTTTTGAATAATATGTTGCACTGTGCACCGCTATCAATGTCCAAAATCATTTTCTTGTTGCCAATGTCAAATGTAACTTTCCAATCACCGGCTGACTCTGAATTAGTGTCTGTGCACGCAGTCCACACATCTTGTACTGTGCACCGATTAAACATCTCTTCTTGCTCAGAGTTGACATGAGCTGTGTTGTCTTCAGCATAATATACTCGTGAACGCCGTGGAGGGTGTCCTCTTCCTCTGAAATTACTCCGACTTCTCTGATGACCTCTTGGTGGTGCTGCACGACTTTGACATAGGTTTGAATGCTTAAAGTGTCCTTTGTGCCCACGGCATCACGATGCTTGTTAAATGCTGGACAACGTCCTTTAATGTGATGTTTGCTGCAATTTGCACAATACGGATGCGTGCCTTGGTATCTACTTCCTCCTCTCTGCATGCTTCCTCGCTGCACTGATTGTCAAATTGTCCTTGGTTCTTCGTAGTTTGTGTTATGTTTTGTATTCTCAAAATTTACTGATTGGTTTTCAGCGTCCAAGTTTTTCAGATGGATGTTGGTCAATTCGACTTGACGACAGGTTTGAATGACCCTATCCAGGGTTAATTCGCCAGCGGGTATTTCCATTAACTTCTCTGAACATTTCATATCGTTGACAGCGTTAATTATCATGTCACATATCAACCCTTCTTTCTGCTTTCCATACTCACAAAATTCAGCTTTACGTTTCAGCTCAGATATGTAATCCATAATTATGTCTCCCCTTTCAAAGGGGAGACATATTGTTTTTGTCGACTTTCTTATTCTTCTTCTTCTTATTCTTCTTATTCTTCTTCATCCAAATTTGTCCAGGCCGTAACTTAAATACCCTTTGACATTAAGACTTCAAACTTGGAACATAGGTAGATGGTATTGAGAAGGAGTGCTCGCCACCAAAAGTTTTGACCTTGACCTATTTTGTACTTCAAGGTCAAGCTTTTCATAAAAAATATTGTCTGGACCATAACACAAGACTCCTTTAACATACAAACTTTTAACTTGTATCATGGATAGATGGTATATAACCTAGTTGAACCTTACCAAAATTTTTGACCTTGACCTAGAATTTTAATTTCAAGGTCATATTAGAAAAAACTTCATTGTTCAACTCCTGAATATACTTTGACAGAAGGACTTCAAACTTTGAACAAAGAACAATAATAATACACTTAGGTGTACTATTGAATAATATTTGACCTTGACCTTGTTTTACTCAAGGTCAAATTAGAAAAAAATAATAAAATTTTGTCTGGGTCATAACTTTAATACCCTTTGACATTAAGACTTCAAACTTGGAACATAGGTAGATGGTATTGAGAAGGAGTGCCCGCCACCAAAAGTTTTGACCTTGACCTATTTTGTTTTTCAAGGTCAAGCTTTTCATAAAAAATAATGTCCGGACCATAACACAAGACTCCTTTAACATACAGACTTTTAACTTGTATCATGGATAGATGGTATATAACCTAGTTGAACCTTACCAAAATGTTTGACCTTGACCCAAAAATTGTATTTCAAGGCCAAATTAGAAAAAAACTTCATTGTTCAACTCCTGAATATACTTTGACAGAAGAATTTCAAACTTTAAACAAAGAACAATAATAATACACTAAGGTGTACTATTGAATAATATTTGACCTTGACCTTGTTTTACTCAAGGTCAAATTAAGAAAAAAATAATAAAATGTTGTCTGGGTCTGGGTAACATATAGCTGACATCATTCATTTTCAATTGTTTAATTTGCCCCATATTACAATCCTTGGGGAGAAGGGGAGACATGTGTTTTTTTGTTAAAAAAACAATACCCACTAGTTTATTTTTGCCTCTCCTGGTTTTCAAGAATTCTTGCCTTTTAAAGTCTTGATAGTTATGGACCCCAAAGTGACGATCGAACTTCTTGAATACTGTCTGTAGATCATGTTTATTCTCTCCAGGTTGTGCCTCGATGTTGCTGTCTCATAATGTTTCATAATGGTCTTAACCATAACGCACGAAAGGTCCAAAAATAGGGCCACTTCCACCTAAGTTGCAAAAATGACCCCCGGTCATTATTCTACGTAGAAAAATGACCCCTTTGCCTGAAGAATAAGTGTCATTTTCATAAAAATGAGCACACTCCACATGAAGAAAAGTGACCCCTGTAGAATAATGACCCCCTTGTAGATTAAAGTTTTTCAGTATATTTTTCATTATTTGTGAAATAGTCTTCACACTATTGTAATTTTTACTGCTGCAGTTTACAGAAAGTAACCGAAATTATAATTCATATTCAAATAAACTTAAAGTGAAAGAAGGGGTAAATCTTGGAAAATAAAAATCCTTCCGTTATAACAAGATATTGACGTATTGCATCGGGGTATGATTATCATCTTAATAATTACATTTACATATATCTATGGTGTTCCGATAGGGCCACTTCCACCTAAGTTGCAAAGGCGATCGTGCGAAGGCGAAGGAGCAAAAGTGCGTAGATTCGACGACGAAGCGCGAAGATGTGATGCCTAAAGTGCGAAGGTGCCAAGGCGAAGGAGCGATACTACTCTCCCTCCTTCCCAACTTTGCACTCTGGCCATCGCATCTTCGCCTTCGCCTTTTTTGATTGCATTCAGCAAGTCTCGGTCGATTACATAGAATTTAATACATGCACCGTACTCGCCAAGGTTTTCCGATTAATCCATGCTATTATTGGTACGCATGCGCTAGGCCATCGCGCTTACTTTGAATGTTTATAAATATTTCAATGTGTACATGTAACATATATGTTTACCAGTGCTGGCTATGCCTAATCATTATATACTCCACATAAAATGTAATGTCCGCCATAATGTATACATTTGCACTCCCAGACTCCTGTCACTTACCAGCCGTCTGTTTACCGTGGACCAAACACAGTAACATTCTAATTTCATTATGCGACACTCCTTGCTCATGCATGGATCTAGAGGGGGAGAGGGGGTCCGCCCCCGGAAAATTCAACATTAATCATTTTACGCAGTAAAACGGGAGAGGTAGTCCGGACCCTATCCCCCTGGATAATTTAATTTTATTAATTTTATAAAAACATTTTTCCAAAATATGCCTCGGAACCCTTTAAACGATGGAGAGCTCCGCAATTATAAAACCGAGACGAGGATCACCTTTATGAGGCATCACCTTTATGAGACTACCTTTATTATATTATATGAAAACCATCCTTTATAATCTTGGATATTCATGGATTATGTTTTAACACAATATCGTTTATATTTTGTTAAAAAATTGTATGATAAGCATATGTTCATATGTTAATCAATACAATAATATAAAATTAAAATTGCATCTTATCATACCTACAATATATATCATATAAAACCATAAAATACCGTAAAAAATTGTGAGATATGATATTGTAACGTATGATATGACAATGTATTGTGTTATACATTAAAATTGTATTTGATCAAATAATAGAATATCATAAAACATAATACAATATAGTATTATATGAAACAATATCATATTGCAATAATACATCATAACATCGAAACGTATGATATTATATTGTATAATTAAGCATTGAATCATTATTTTTTTAAAGATGTGGTCTCATAACTGCAACGGTGTGTGCATACAAATTGTATAACGCGCGCTAGCACTCACCGTTGCAGTTATAAAAAAAATAATGAATCAATGCTTATATTTACGCTTTTTAAACATGTATTTCCTTCCCGCAAATGTGATTTGTTTTTAAAAAGCTCTGTCTTATTCAACGAGTTATGCGAAATTAACGGAATTGCCACTAGAACAGCCGAAATATGATGACAAAAATAGTGCACAGCTTTTTAAATTCTAATAACACAATTTTATTTTTCTTTCCGTAATTTAATGAATTTGCTCTTGGTATACTAAGAAATTGAATTCATTTAACTGTTAACATATATTTACATCAATGAAATATTTATCAGCGTAAGTATAATAAAAGGTCCTTATCCGGTTTGAAGTCGCGGGAAGAGTCAGTTCCTGTTCTTCGAGAAATACTAAAGGAATACTAAATGTATTCATTCGCACCAGATTTGGTGATTGGGTCTTCTGTGTTGTGCGTAAATATCACTCCAATCAACCAATGCAATTTAATCGAGGGAAAGAAAGTGAATGTAAATATTATAGTATGATATTGTATTGTATGATACTGTATCATATTTGATACATAATATGATATTGTATTATATAATACAATATAATTTGATACAACATTGTATCATATCAAATGATATAATATCATGGGATAAAGTAAAATATTATTTAATATTATATAATACAATGATGTTATACACATTGTATCATATGATACAATAATATATATTAAAATATCATAAAATACAATTTCATGTGATTTGGTTTATATATCATATAAACCAATATCATATAATACAATATCGTTTGATACGATGTGTTATAATATTGTAACAAAAAATCAATACTATACATAACAATATCACGATACAATATCATATCATAAAATATAAAAAAAAATTGATACAATATTTTATCGTATCATATAACGTTTACAATATAACATATGGTATTATATTGCATCCCATTAAACAATAGTGTTTCAAATCATCCAATACTATATCATAGAAATCATGTTACATCATTTAACAACAACCACATCTATCTATCAAGCAGGTTTGAGTGAGGTAGGAGATTTCTCTAGCATCCTTTTTAATGGAGATCAGGCTCTGCATCTAAAGAAACCTCTACGTTTCATTTATAATATAGTTAAATCAACTATGCAAGCTATCATCTATAAAACATGTGACCTGTTCCAAAAAACTAAACTCATCAAGAATCATAAACCTATGGCTCTAATTCAGCATTCAAGCCTGTCAGGTGCACACACCATCCATGCAAGTTTGGTGAAGTACAGACCAGCAGTAACTTAGATATAATTGCTATTAAAGGGCACCTGCAACAAAAACACTTTAACCTGCTCCCAAAACCTAAACCTCTTCCAGCATCTGAAAGTTAGGAACCAAATTCAGTAGGTCCAGATGCATCATTCATGTAATTTTTGTGAAGAGAGGACAAGTAATAGCTTAAATACAGGAGCTGCAACTAAAACTTTAACCAGCTCCGGACGCCGACGCCAAGGGTATAGCATATGCTCCCATTGACTTCGTCTCGGTGAGCTAAAAAGGCGAAAGCGCAAGTTTCGAAGGCGAGAGTGGGAAGTTGCAAAGGCGAAGAAGCAATAGTAGTATCACTTCTTCGCCTTCGCAACTTAGCACTTTCGTCTTCGCATCTTCGCGCTTCGCCGTCGCATCTTCTATATTTTTCATATTGTTCATGAATTATACTTGCATTGAGGATTTCCACAATACAAACTGCTGGGTATACAAGTTCATCACCCAGAATTAATGATGAAACCAAAATTATGAAAAGTTTACTCCACTGTTAGGCATTATAACCAAGCTGAAATTAGTAGGCACTGACAGCAGCCATTACGCCAGTAGAGGTTAACGGCCAATAAGGAAAATCGTCAAAGTACTGAGAGTACTCGTACAGAAAATATATTTTACTTTATCCTCGGAATACTTAAGTTTAGTTAATATCAAGATGATTAATGCTTCAATAGTTTGTATGAGCATTGGTAACTTTGGATACAATAAAGATTGTGTGATCAAAATCAAGCGGGATATAAACCCCTAATATGAGTCCTAACCTCTTATCAACGCTTTTAGAAACAATCTTTTCTTATTATAATCGATCAGTGTTTATTATCTATTTAGATTTACTATAGTCAGGTACTCTTCACAAATTTGCTCCAAAAGAATAAAGTCTATTCATGATCACAAAACAACATTACAACAAATGTTTAGAATATTGATGTTCATGTATTACGTAGAAGAAAACAAAACTAACGCAGAATGATTTTTTAAAAAGTCACTTTCCCAAGAAATGTAAATAAGAAGTACTCATATTCCTACGTTACCTGCCCCTTAGTCTTTTTCCATAAAGATATATACATGTATCATTCTTCGATTGACAATTCATTCACCAATGAATATTGCTTATATCATTACAACAATTATTCTTTCATGATTATTGTTCGTTAATTATCACACAATATCCTCATTGTGTATGAATTTTTCAATTTTTCTTTATTTGCGTCATTTCCCGCCTTATGTCGACGAGAGAAGTAACGTAACTGTTAACAATCAATTTGTGGCAATGTCAGAGTGTTTTGCGTGTGCTTGCTACGGATATGAAAAACTATGTACAGCGATTTATTTACAAGTTCGGTGTTTATAACTTCAAAATCAGTTGAACAGAGTGAAAAATTAAGTAATTTCAAAGTCATTTCTTGGATACGGGGTAACCAATTTCTATTCATGTTTACGGGGGGGGGGGGGGGGGGTCATTTTTTTATGGGGGTCATTTTTCTTCATGTTTAACATGAAGAAAAATAACCCCTGGGTCTTTTTTCTTCAGAAAAATCCAATTATTCTTCAGCTAGGGGGGTCATTATTCTACGTAGAAAAATGACCCCCGGTCATTATTCTAGGGGGTCATTATTCTTTATTACACCGGCAATGGAAGGCTCGTTCTGCATATCTAAAGCGACATTCTCGTGCCGTCCGGAATCGTCAGAATGAATACTACTTGAAAATACTCTACCCGTAATCACCTTCGAACACCGCCTACCTATTGCATATTCATCATTACCACAAAAGAAAATATTTTCAATCTAAATCACCACGTTCTAACGAAAGAAAATATATTTGAATTCGTTGTTTAAGCGTATACGGACGTTTTGGGTCTAGATGTAACATGGGAATTCCACAGAAATTATAAACCTTATCTTAAGACAATGAATACGAACTAGTTATGGCTGTTGATAGAGAAACAAAGCCTTTATCCGAAAATGCTAGGGAATTTTGGATTAAGCTGAGTACACTTACGATGAAATATTTGCAGAATTTAGCAGCAATTAAAATGTTTGAGTCCGGTGATTTTCTTTAAAACATTAACAAATGCGATCGGGGAGTTAGAATGAAGCTGAAAATTGTCTTTTCAAATGGTTCACAAAATCTTTTTTTGTAAAGTTTCATGGACTAGTATTCAATTGTATTTTGTTGCCTGTTAACTGTATTAGATAAACGAAATTATCAAAACAAACAAGAGCATTAGTCTAACAATATGGACTATCAACTTAAAACAATGTTTCCTCGTCACATCACATTCTTCAATACAGGTTCATGCGTTCCAAATGTCTTCCTCGAATCTCTCAACACTATCCCTGTCCTTCTGACATCTTCTGATAACTCGTACTGTACTGGTTGGGAATGTATTTCATCTGAAGAATCACTTTACAACCACTATTGAAATACAACCACTACTAAAACAAAATATTTAAATAGTACTCCGGGATGTATTCCATTTTGAAAATCAATTTACAGACACTGTTGAAGTACAACTACAATTAAAACAATTTTTTCAATCGTAGCTTAAAATGAATTTCTTCATTAATTTTTCTTTGAAAATTTACATTTTTTTCTTTACATTCCTCTTTCTACAAATATATGTCCTATGATATTGTATATTATTTGCACAATTGTGAACATCTTTTAAATTGCCAGAACTTCTATTCAAACCCCCCTGTATATTGAATAATTATATATTGATAAATATTATTATAAATATCACAATTAATATAAATTATTTCAATAGGGGTTGGGGGTTACTTCACTACGACCACTATTGAAATATATTATTTCAAAAGTGGTTAAGGATGCGATTCATTTCAACCACTATTGAAATAATTTATTTCAATAGTGGTTGGGGATACCTTTCATTTCAACCACTATTGAAATAAAGTATTTCAATAGTGGTTGATGATGCATTTTAGTTTTATGTCTATTGTTATGTCTGTTTGTAACACTTTCCTTTCTGCTAGGGGAGTTTCTTAAGAAAAGAAGTATGTCTTTTGAGATGATGAATTCCTTGTTGATTATGATGTTCTTTGTTTTACCTCTATATGGTCATGTTTCCCATACCACCTGTCATCTGGAACCAAAAGTGTTATGCACAGTCGGAATAATAGGCATTAGAATAACATCCTACCACTATTAAAATATTTTATTTCAATAATGGTTGTAATGAACCGCATACCAAAACACTATTGAAATAATTTATATTTAATTCAATATTGGTCTTAATGAAGTACATCCCCAACCATCATTGAAATTATTTATCTTAATAGTGATATTAATTATTACATAAATCTACAATGATATATAAGCTATAAATTATTTTTTAATATGCAGGGGTTTTGAATAGAAGTTCTGGCAATTTACAACGTTGTCTTCTAGTACAAATAATTTACAATTTCCATAAAACATGATATATCTATAGAAAGCGACAGGTAAAGATAAATATGAAAACAATTTCATATCTTAATCTGCGAGGATTGGTTATTTCTGCACAACAGTGAAAATCCTAAAATAAGTACATTTGCATCATAGTCTTGATTACTATTACCATAAAATATGCAAGTCTTTAGGACCTTAATTGTGTATTTGAATTGTTTGTTAAATAAAAACAAATGTATATGCATGTTTATCTGCGATAATTGGTTATTTACTTCTACACAGCAGTGAAAATTGTACCATAATTGTGTATTTGATATTATTCGTTAGATTTCTTGCATTTCAAAATAGTTTGAAAATATGATATACACTTCTTTCTTTCCAAATGTATTACATAATAGTGATTACATAGTTATATTTATAAGTAATTCATTCCCATCTACAATTAAAAAAAATAAATTTAATAGTAGTTGAACTTAAATGGTGTCTGTAAAGTAGTTCTTATCATGAAATACATCCCTAACCTCTATTGAAACATTACTTCAATAGTGGTTGCAAAGTGATTTTTCTAATGAAACACGTCCCCAACCACTATTGAAATAATTTATTTCAATAGTGGTTGTATTTCAATAGTGGTTGCAAGGTGATTTTTCTAATGAAATACATTCCCAACCACTATTGAAATAATTTATTTCAATAGTGGTTGCAACAGACGTCTTCTTGCGAATGGTCATACCGGATTCAAAGTCAGGCTCATAGATGAGCTCACCAGGGTCTTCAAACCATTTTTGAGCACTTTCTAACTGATGACATAAACATAAAGTTACTAGATGTTTTGGCGTTCTTTCCGTGCCTATGGAACATTGGACTCTTTTCTGGTGTCGCAAAGGCGGGAAGATCTGGCAAAGGAGTTGTCATACTGACTACAATAAAATAGTCGTTTCTTCAAGTCTTAAGGCGGACACATAACGAGATAATCTCGCTTAGTGACAAAAGGTCTGAAAATATCATCTTACTGCTAGGTGGTAGGCATACAGTTTCTTTTAAGCTGACAATGAAACACTCGAAATTTCCCTTTAGTTGCAGCTCATGTTCTGATTCTCCAGTATACATCTTAGCCGATGACACGTCTACCAAACATCTATTCTTCATTAAGAAGTCCAAACCGTAAATTTCATCAGTATTGATGTGTGTTACAACGGTCGTAAATTTAAATTCCATGTCACTGATGCTTATTTGAAGAACACCTTTTACTTTAGCCTGTCACAATGAACCATCGGCTAGTACGATGCTCTGGGGACTTAGTGCAAGTGCACTTAGATTTTGTAATGTTCTCATAAACTTTATGAGAGAGAATTGTAATACTAGTTCCCGTGTCAACTAAACGTTACATAGTATACCATTAACGGCTACTTTTACAAAGATACCTTCTGAACACAAATGCTTGCCTGAGAAAGGAAGCAGGAATCTCGTTTAGAACTCTGTTGTTTAAATGTATTTTTAGTTTCATTTTCAGGTTGATTTGATGTTTTCTTTAATCTCTAAGAGATGCATTGACCACTACCTACCCTTTTCTTAACAACACAATCTCTTGCCGGTGTCCTGTTTGACCAAGATTAAAACACTTATAAGGGAAACTGTCTTTACTCTGTGGAACCTCTGTGTTTATCATGTTTGTAGTCGTGTTGGACTTACTTTCTGTTAATGCCGCTATCTTGAGTTCAAGCTCTCTAAGAGATGCCCTTAGTTCATCTCTCAGTTCTTTGAACTCGCCTCTGACATTAGATTCTTCTTTATCTGGTTTTCTCAAGAGGCTCCACTAGCTTAGCTTATGTCGTGTCTTTGTCGCTCGGTCCTACAAAATGTTTCTATCTCTGCGACGAGTCGTCTAGCCTCATTAAGCGACTTAGGTCCTGACTGTTGAATTTTCAGCTTCATATCAAAGCCAGCGAGCGCATCAACGGATTGATCTTTGGCTATCATTTCTATGACCTCGCATGGTGCACTCATTTCGGTGACCTCGTATGGTGCACAAGGGCAAGCTAAATGTACTAGACGTCTTAAGCTCTCACCTAGTCCAGGCAAGGTTTCAATTGGTTTTTGGAACTTCTCTTTTAACATAGCCCTGTACAAATATGTTAGTTTGCTCTTAGCGCATGCATTTTCTGAGCGCATATACCCCAACACCGTTTGAGCTTGTCCTCGCAGAGATGCCGGAAGGTAAAGGCCCCTTTGTTTATTATTTCACATGTGACAGAAAATGCGTTCTATAATCAATCCACAAACCAGTGCTTTCAAATGTTATTGGATTCATCACAGTTTTTTTCAAACTGCTTATTATCATTCATTTCACCTTTTTATAGGTGTAACATCAGGACCCCAAGCCCTCGGTATACGAGGCATTGTGTAACTGTCCTTAGCCAAGCTCTCCAAGTAACGCTTGTCGGCGTAGATATGGTTCGGGTTTCTGGCAACATGAAATGAACACCAGGTGTTAAAGTCCTTTGGTAGAATTCCTTATGTCCGTCTGTAAACCGCAGTGTTAACATATCTTTACACAAATCAATCAAACATAGAAATACTATTGTAGCTACACTGTTACGATGTATATTATATATATAAACGGGTGTTTGAGGTAGGTCGTGCAGATTTATCAAAATATTATCTTTTCAAAACAAGCTAATTGTACAATAATTAAAGAATTGTGATGTTGCTGAAATTTTTTTAGTATCAGTTTCAATGTTTAAACACAGGATCCTTCCTGTTAGATTAGTCATTGTTGTACATTTTTACTGCTTGACTATGCAAACAAAGACATCTCAATTAGTTTTGAGAACGCCTTTTTTAATTCCCTAATCAAAACAAATTCCAAAGACGCTTATTTTTGCATTATGCACATCGAGGAATTGTTCCTGACTTTTTTCTACCACAATTTGATGAAAAGAAACAAATATATACATATTTATTGAATAGAACAGATTAATTTCAGGTCTAAAACGAATTGTGACGTATTCATTAATGAGCTTCGCAGTAATCCGAATGATCAAATACCAAAAAAGGATTTTGTTATATACATATATTTATAATCAAGCAATGAGTTAAACAGTGCTGTTTCGTTTCCTTTCGATAGAATGAAATTACAAAAATTGATTTATCTGGTACATAACATCACTTAGATCACGCGTCAGCATAGATAAGAACGTATTTACATCTGTTGGGTTTAATATTTATTTGAATTCATATTCACATATTTGTAAAGCGTGGAAAATCTATATATTTTTTCTTTCCCTGTAAAATAACATCCATTATGCTATTCAGAATGTGAAAATCACGTTAAGATTTCAAAACATCTGTCGAAATCTGACGTCTTTTCAAATCAAGGTTGCCGCACTAATATCCAGAAAAAGATGTCCCACTTTTAACATTGGCAAATCATACTCTCGTTTCATTATCACTTTGTTGCTTAAGCAAACCGGTAATCGCATTGCATGGTAAATGCACCGTTGGTAAAGGAAACCAATATGCACATGTTGCATAGTTTTACTTAAAAAGTTGTTTAAGATGATATCTATACTGATGTATCTCTACTTATGTGCATTTTATTTTGTATTTTGGTATTTTTAAACCAATAGCATTATTGCAAGCTACATATAGAAACTGAGAACAATTGGAATTAACAACACTGACCAATCCAACAAATATATTGCAAAGATTCAAATTATCTTTTCGAAAATTAGGTCTTCCGCTGAAGACCCCTCCATTATTCTATTGTTTCTTTTAAAATTTAATTATTAATAATATTTTGTTTCTCCTTATACATTATGTGCAGGGATTTTTCGGAGAGAGCCCGTTAGATTTTCTTTAAAT
Source organism: Magallana gigas (assembly GCF_963853765.1). Classification (NCBI taxonomy): domain Eukaryota; kingdom Metazoa; phylum Mollusca; class Bivalvia; order Ostreida; family Ostreidae; genus Magallana; species Magallana gigas. The sequence continues at coordinate 6,851,347 of NC_088853.1, read as the reverse complement.
TTTCAGGACAAATGCTTCGTTAACTGAAGTTTGTACCGACATAACAATTTTCCAAAAGTTATTTCCGGTGGAGAATTATCGACGAGTTTTAAATGTCAATTTTGTCTGCAACGTTTCTCAAAAACGAGAAAAGATAGAGGGCTTAAGTTTTTAGAGATAATAGACGTTGTGTTGTTCTGGTGTAATTTGGTCTAGAAAATGTCTGCCGTCATTTCCTGTCGTCACAGGTACATTTTTTACACAAGAACATTTTTTCTCGATTTTGAAACATGTAACAGATATCTTTAAATTTTAAATTAACAGGGACCGTTAAATGAATGTTCTTCACATCATACGTAAAATTTAGGACTGCAATACGTGGGTCATATGCATGTTTTTAAAACAAAACACGAGATCCTTAAAATTATTACAGATTCCACCGACTCTAGCTTCATGCTTTTATACGAATACATCCATAGAGGAGACCTCTTATTAAAAATTATATCCCCCCCCCCAAAAAAAAAAAAGAAGAAAAAAAACCAAAAAAACTATACGGTATTAGCTAGGCTTTTGACATTTATAAGCAATTATTATATTAAAATGTTTTTTATTTTATCTGTGTTGTCCTGAAAAAATCAAAATTTGAAAATAAATGTATAATTTGGATTAATAGTTATTTCGAGAAAGTATAAACACAGAACACTAACCGGTTCACCATTCCGCTTGGATGTTAAGCGTAACCTAGGATACTCTGTAACGGTAGACACAAGCTTAACGGCTGGTGAGGATTCGCATAGCGAGTGGTCAGTAAACCGTGAACAGTAAGTGGACACAGACTTCAAAGGGAGCTTGAGCACAATGTGAACCGTAAAAGTATAATTTCTTAATACACCGGGTGTTGTATTTAGACCGTATTCTAATACGAACAATCGAATGTAGAATATACATTCTATACTTTTGTTTGATTGTATTTAAAAGTGTGTTTTTAATAATTAAACCGGTTAAAAGGCAATAAAACATTCTTTAAAGTCAACATTGTAATAATTCATACATGTAATTTAACATTTACTTACCCATGATGAATAAGTCTTTTTTTTTATGCATGGCATATAAGTGCTGATTGGTTGTGTTTTTAAGGCCACATCCCTCATGTTGATGTGTACTTATATAAGTTGGTGCTGTCGCCAAACATCAATATCTTAAAGATTCATTGCTGGAAGTTAAGCGCTTTTCTAACGGCACTTTAGAAAAACAGGTACTATATAACCTAGTTAATGTTTTAAGTGGAGATTGTAACTTATAAATCTTATTTTTATCTTCTTTGTTTCTTAAGTGGAAAGTTTATTTTCAAAACATATTTTTTAAGGTATGAAACGAATGAAAAAATATGATTCACTTCTTTATTTTAAGAACATATGATTACAAGAATAGAATTCCTGGGTCCCCCGCCAGTCAAGCAGTATACTAGTATCGAGTCTATCGACCAAGGCTGATTTAGGAACTTGACCAAGGTATTAGTGGTATAAACATTTAGTATAAATCTAATGAAATTCCGTCAAAATGTGTAGGCATGAGAGCGCTTACAAGGCCAATTTTCGGATAAACTGGAGTCATTACTGTGGTCATAGTCCCATAACTCCAACAAAAAGGATCGACCAATGCTGATTTTCGAACTTGACCAAAGTATTAGTGGTATAAACATTTGGTATAAATTTAATGAAAATCCGACAAAATTTGTAGGCATGAGAGCGCTTACAAGGTCAATTTTTGGAAAAAACGGAGTCATTATTGTGGTCAAAGTCCCATAACTCCAACAAAAAGTATCGACCAATGCTGATTTTCGAACTTGACCAAGGTAATAGTAATATAAACATTTGGTATAAATTTAATGAAAATCCGTCAAAATTTGTAGGCATGAGAACGCTTACAAGGTCAATTTTTGGATAAAACAGAGTCATTATTGTGGTCAAAGTCTCATAACTCCAACAAAAAGTATCGACCAATGCTGATTTTCAAAATTGACCAAGGTAATAGTGGTATAAACATTTGGTTTAAATTTAATGAAAATCTGTCAAGATTTGTAGGCATGAGAGCGCTTACAAAAAAGTGTGACGGACGGACACACGGACGCACGGACGGACGCCCGGCATTTCTATGTCCCCGCACCGCGTTGCGGCGGGGGACAAAAACAATTCAGTTAACCTCAGGTAAGTTCAGGTTGGTGTGTAATCTAATTCATGCAGGTATGAAGCCTTAAGGGGAAAGCCGTTTGCCAAGAAGATACTTTAGTTTTCTTCTGAATCTATCAGTCGTCTGTCTGCCCGTTTGTCTATCCCACGTTTCTTTTTTCTTTATGCCTTTAAGAAATAATAAAGATATCATGTTTTTGCGTGTTCACGAATTCTTTGTATTTAAGATAGGACTTTCAAATTTTTACATATGGTATAGAGTTCACGGCAGCAGCGCCCTTAGCATATCCGAACGTCCATCGTTATTTTCGGTCGTAACTGGAAGGAAATTAAAAAAAACATTAATTTTTCAATTTCTTGCACTTGATTTTTTTTCGCGTTTTATTGATACCGACGCTGTAAAAACTTAAGAATATGAAAATTGTTTTAAAATCAATTCACGCACATTTTGAGATTTTGGGCTCCAAAGTCATGAAGCGAGAGTCCGTGTAGCTCAGTCGTTAGAGTAGTGGACTTGTGCCCAGTCGACCTGGATTAAGTCCCCGAGTGCCGAATATTTTTTCTTCCTTTATTGTGTTAAGATTTATGATTTTATACTTGAAATGATAAATTTTACTTATTTCCAATTTAATTTCTATAAAAAAATCTCAATAAAAGCGCTTTTTAAAGTGTAATTTAAGTTTAGTTATATGTGTAATGAAATTATTATAGAGAGTTAAATGGAAAGCGATGAAAAGATGAGAGGTGATGGAAAGGAACAACTATCCCTATTGTCTACTTTAAGGTGCACTTAAACGTAAGGCATTTCGTTGCTCGCAACGAGCGTCTAGTTGTTTGCTTAAAGTATGTATTTCAAAAATGAATTTTAGATATTATACAGGGTCATAAAGTTTTAGCATTCTTAACACAAAGGGGATAGCGATACTGCTTATGCAATACTTCCAGAATGTCAATGTACCTTGGGTGTTAAAATGATCTCCAGGTATATTTTTTTTTTCGAATATCTAAAAATCATCATATTTTGGAAAACAATGCAGTTGGATAAAGAAGTTGTCGATTATTGTCGATTATTTCAATTAATAAATCAAAAACATGAATAAAACCACGGCGACTTTGGCAAGGTCTGTCTTCTGTGTAGACAATATACCGAATGGACTGACATACATGTAGTATTTAGTGCGATGTTTAATGCAATATACGATCATCGTACCATACTTAAATACTAGCGAATCAGTCATGCTACATACGTTTGTATAATCTTTCTGATCAGCTGTTAAGGTGCACAATAGTTGTACCAGCTGCGCTTTGTCAAGATGACTGTACTTAAAAAATTACTCAAAAACACTTCATACATATAAAGTGTGGCCACAAGATTTGATGCAATGCAATCATTTATTCTCCATTTTATAAATAAATAAAATAAACATCTTAATTATAAAAATATTTCACGAATGATTGACGGCACGTAAGTTTAAAATACTTAAAAAATGAACGCGTTTGAAGGTACATTGACTTAACACAAGTACACATGTATATTTTTATCTCATATCTTTCCCTTTTCAAGGGTTAAGACTTTTATAAATGTCTATCGTAGTGTTATTAGATCTTAGTGCTATTAGAATAATCAGAGATGATGTTTTATTGACACTGTATGCATTAAAAGAAAACAAGTTAATCTTCACGAGCGCTAGACATGATATACACAGGACAACTAAACGAATGTCAATCGTATTCTATCATTAAAATAAAGGACTCGTTTCAGTTGATTATAAATGGTTTGTTGACCAGATAAATTTGAAGGCAATGATCTTTTACTTATCATAATTATAGTAGTAATTTAGGACGCGGATTTTTAAATCAAAACATTTGTCTATGACAGATACAAGATATCTTTTTTATCAATGTTTGCTAAATTATTTGATTTAATTTTAATCACTCAAAACTTCAATTAAAACTTACTGATAAATAAAAAAAAGAATGTAATAAATACATCAGATATTTTTTTGCTTAAATTTTGTTTGCTGAATTGAGTTCTCCTTCCTTACATCGTTGCATCCATTCCTCAGACTTATATATACTATAGAAGAATTTATATTTATGGACAAAAACATAAAATATTCACAAGCCTTTTAACGAATTTGAAAAATAACCCAAATCATTGTATACTAGGTAATCAATACAAGGATATTTGCATATGCTATGACGCTTACTAACCATTTTGCAGGACCATTGTCAATTTGCAGGGCTGATGTTTCTTTATTTAACCACTTTTGTAACGCTTTCGATTTTTTCCTTTTAGAATAAGGTAACAATCTAAGATAATTATGATCATGCGTTAAATGTCTGACATAATCAAACTATAACTCTTCAATGAAATTAAGCAGACAATATCCTTAGAAATTCATTACCAAGCAAATAATAAACTAGAGCCAAGCTCGTTGCAAGCAACGAGGAGGACCTTCGTTACAACTTCAAGTCAAGAAAGGATTGTCAATTAATTAAATAAAACATTCCTTTCTCCTTACACTTTTCAGGGTCTGACAATTATTGATAGGATGTCATTTTCGGCACTATCTTAACTTCTAACCAATCTGGGTTTTAGAAATTCAATTTGAACTCTTGAAAATTTGTTCACGCATATTTTCTATGTATTAATATAACCCCAAGACTGCAAAGTATTGAAAAGTTAGACCTATCGTAAAACAGATAACGGTATGTGATAAATTAGGGATATATTTATATATATTTATAACAGTATTTCAGCGAAGATTCACGTCAAAACATGGCTGACGTGAAATAATTCCCGAATTTCTTTTTGAATTTGGGGCATTTCCGCTCGGGACAGGAGCTAAATTTTTGTATGAGATGAACAACAACGTGTGAGATGTCTGACTACACAGGTTTGGTAACAGTGCGAGGTCATTTGAAAAATTGATGCGTGTTTGTGTCTTGAGGGGGTAGAAAAGACCCGGTCTTGATTTTCGTCGTATATAAATCGAAAGTAGAATATTGAGGTGTGGATATCAGATTCGGTTAACGAGAATTAGGGGAAGTAAAGTCCTAAAACAATGACTGATGCACATGTATTCCAGTGTTGTGATTTTTTTTTCCGTGTCGTTTACTATTGTGTTTGACTGTTTTATTTAAACAGGATTGATAAAATTTTTATAAATGTAGAAATAACGAAATCAGTAACACGTAAATTTATTCGGTACAAATTTGATGACAGTAATTTCCACAGTTCTAACATCCATAAATAGTTCACACGCTATCGTAGATACAGACTAAACGGAAAACAATAAATATACATGCAACAGAAATATTACGCAGCTGCTTACATCCTTAGAACTGTGTAAATTTTAAGTCCCCGTACTGGCTATACCCGCCGCTTGGTCTCAGGAATTTATTTTTAATTGTTCAATCCGCTGCATATTTGGCAGACAATAAGAATGGGGTCCGAGGTACATTTACACAAAATTTCAGTAGGATTGAGTGAAGGGCTCGGGCGTTAGAGAATTTTTTTCCACAGTACATGTCAAGCACGACAATCGAAACTCAAATGCCCCAAAACTCATAACTCGCTTAAAAATGAACGAATTGGTCTGGTCATTGGTACAAAAATCAAGAATGGTACTGGGTTGAATAAAAGGTTAAAATTGAAAGATCAAGTTATAGGGGCCAGTACCTTTTTCTTGGAAACCTTTTAAATGAAAAGTTATTTGATTTTGCAGACATTTTGTTCAACTATTGTTTGGAAATTTATATTACATATAGAAATATATTACAATATATTTCTCAGTAAAGTGCTATGGAAGGAAGACTTTACAGCCCTTTTGGCTCCCCAACTAAAGGGCCAGCCCCTTTTTCTTGGCATCATATGAAAGGTCTTTTGATATTAAACATATTTTGTTCAAGAAGTGTTTAGAAATTCGTTGCTGTTTTTTAGCTATCTGGGATAGGACGTTTTAGGGGCCGACCCCTTATCTCCTTATTGGGGCCAAATAACGAAACTTTCATAATTGAATATTGTTTAAAACGTCATTCTGAGCATCTTTTATTCTCTATTGCTTTTTAAAATATTTGTCCTTTTTGAGATATAATTGATCGAAGTTTTGGACTTTTGGCCCCTTAAAACCCCTTATTACATAACGCATGTTTAAAAATTTTATAATGTATAGTTTTATATGTGAAAGATAAACATTTTTGCCTCTTAAATATATTGCAAATAATTTCTCAGTAAAGTGCTATGGATGAAAGACTTTACATTCTTTTTGGCCCCTTTTTTAGCTCACCTGAGCTAAAAGCTCAAGTGAGCTTTTCTGATCACCTTTTGTCCGTCGTCCGTCTGTCCGTCTGTCCGTCCGTCCGTCTGTCCGTCTGTCCGTCTGTAAACTTTTTACATTTTAAACTTCTTCTCTAAAACCACTTATCCAATTTCAACCAAATTTGGCACAAAGCATCCTTATGGGAGGGCGAATATAAATTGCAGAAATAAAAGTCCGATCTGTATTCAAAGCGGAGAAAACCTTGAAATTGTAGAAAAAGGGGGGTGCATTTTTAAAAATCTTCTTCTCAAGAACTACCGAGGCAAATTCTACGTAGTTCAGCATAAATTATCCTTATGGGAAGGAAAATATAAATTGCAAAAATTAAGTGGTAATTCTGTTTCAAATCTGAGTTATTACGAAAATAATAATAAAGGAAAGGCGTGTTTCAATCAGTTTAATAGGTTCGGGTTCGGCATACAATAAAATGGGTAGACAAGACTTGGCCTGGGTAAAACAAAATATTAGCAGTTATTAATCTGCCAATCTCATTAAAATTTCAGGATATTTGATGGACTAGTATATTTGTATTCGCTGTAAATATTGCTGCAAAATAATGCGTATTTGGAATTGACGATTGCCGATCTGCCACGGCCCGGGTTTGCATACCCATTTTACCAAGACTCGTATTCCATACTTCTAAAACGAGGTTCTTTGTTTAAAGCAGCCATGACATTATACGAAAAAGGTTCGATCTGACTATGATGAATTTGCTTGTTGTGCAACAGTTCGCGTATGAAGGGAAATTTTGAAACATGCAAAATATATTGGTGCCGATTTTGTGAAATAAATTGAGGCTAGATATTTCAATGCGTTGACAGTTTTCACACATGACGTTGGTGCTAGCTTGTTCTAATTTTCGTTTCGTTTTCATTATTTATGCTTTGTTACCTGGAAACTATCGTCTGTATTTCGTGATTTTTACGTATTAAATCAAACAGAGAATTCGTTAAATCAAACAGTTAACTGTTTACCTGCGCAAATTAAGCAAAATCTGATATAGGGGTAGGTGCCTACTGAAATACAATTTATTCTATCGGTAATTCGGCATTATCTTTTGCGTAATGGCAGATTAATGCAATAGGTTTTGTTGAGATGCTCGGCATTTTCTCGAGTTTATTCAGTTTAAATAGAGTTTGATATCGCTGACGGAAATATGTAGGTATATACATGTAATATATATATGAATAATTTCGAAAAAATAAATTGTGTTCTTTATTTGTTATACATGTAGTGCATGTTTCTTGTGTTTAATTGTTTACAGTTTCTATTTACTAACCATATTTGAGTGTTAAGCTTCGAATTATAAGCAAGATACAAAGATTTGCGCACAATAATTCTATGTTTGTACACATATCTTAAAAACTAAAGATTAAAAAAGTAAAAAATTTGTCAATATTTATTAAGAAAATTTTCAAAGTCTGTTCTTCCAGAAACCAACGTATTGTAAACTTAACCTTTTTAGCTCACCTGAGGGTGGGGCCACAATGGGGGGTCGAAGTTTAACAAATGAATATATAGAGTAAATCTTTAAAAATCTTCTTCTCAGAATCTAATCAGCCAGGAAAGCTAAAACTTGTGTGAAAGCATCATCAGGTAATGTAGATTCAAATTTGTAAAAAATCATGACCCCCGGGGGTAGGGTGGGGCCACAATGGGAGATTGAAGTTTAACATAGGAATATATAGAGTAAATCTTTAAAAATCTTCTTCTCAGAAACTAATCGGCCATGAAAGCTGAAACTTGTGTTGAAGCATCCTCAGGTAGTGTAGATTCAAAGTTGTGAAAATAATAACCCCTGGGGGTAGGGTGGGGTTACAATGGGGGTCGAATTTTAACATATGATTATATAGAGTAAATCTTTAAAAATCTTCTTCTCAGAAACTAATTAGCCAGGAAAGCTGAAACTTGTGTAGAAGCATCCTCAGGTAGTGTAAATTCAAATTTGTGAAAATCATAACCCTGGGGGTAGCTTTGGGCCACAATGGGAGGTCGATGTTTTACATAGGAATAAACAGAGTTAATCTATAAAAATCTTCCTCTCGGAAACTAATCAGTCAGGAAAGCTGAAACTTGTGTGAAAGCATCCTCAGGTAGTGTAGATTCAAAGTTGTGAAAATCATGATCCCCAGGGGTAGGGTGGGGCCACAATGGGGGTCAAAGTTTAACAAAGGAATATATAGGGTAAATCTTTAAAAATCTTCTCAGAAACTAATCAGCCAGATGATTCTTTATAATTGTTAAGACTTTGGCCCCAGGACAATTCTTTGGCCTCACGGGAAGGTTCAGAGGTTGATGTACGTTTATATCCCATATATAAACTATTGTTAAGGATCTTTTTGAGAACTGCAATACTCAACATATGATATGACTATAAAATCATCCTGTTAGAAAAGGGACCAATGATTATAAACATAAGAATATCCAGGGGAAAATGGATTTTATTTATACAGGATCTACATGTATTATTGTACATTGTCCAGATAGTTTGTATTATGACTCCATTAAGCTGATTTTACCATACCTATTGTTCCTCAGGTGAGCGATGTGGCCCATGGGCCTCTTGTCTTGATATATAACGAAAGCTCTTGTAAGTACACATTTTATTTCCTCTATATGTTATGTTAAAATATTTTCAGGAAAGGAGATAAGCGAACGAAAACCATTCAAAATCACGTCGTTTTTTCAAACTCGATTTTCGGGTCCAGGCGAGCTTCAACGCCTTTAAAGCCAGACAACCATAAATGCCTTTAAACACATCTACAATCTTTTGTCTACAATCCTTGAAAATTTAAATTTAATATCCTTTTTCGTTTAGGAGGAAATAGCAGGACAAACTGACCCTCTAAAAATCGCTAAAACGTCAATATTTCCCGAACGGAAATGATGTCATTAAAATAAAAAAAATATATATAAGGTTTTAATCAATATCTACAAAATCTGAAATGTTCATGTAAATCGGTCGAGTGGTTTTCAAGAAATCGGTTGTACAAAAAAGCGTAAGAAAAAAAAATAATAAAAGGGAAAAAGAAACAAAGCAATTACAATAAGGTCTTCTGTTGGAAACGGAAGACCTTAATAACTAACCATCCCCTTCCCCCTTACACACACAACACTTTTTCTCTCTTTCATCTCATTTTCACTGACTTTAACTTCCTTTTTCAAGTAGTGTACTGGTACATTTGTAAATGAGTTATATATGTTATATACAGTATATGCGACTTATGCCTATATTATTTTCTTATACTTTAAGAGACTTTAGAAATGAAGATAATAATTTTTCTATTGATCGACGTATCAAAGAAAAAATTGACCGGAAAACGCGCATTGAAGAAACATTTTTCCGGTCAATTTTTTCTTTGATACGTCGATCAATTGAAAAATTATCATCTTTATTTCTTATCATTTAGTAAAACATTTTCAAATAAAAAAATGTGAAGTGTCATTGATCAAAAATGTAAATAATGTAAATGAAGCGGCGCGTATGAATACAAAACAACAACAGCAACAATGTTCAAAATGGATGCGCCTTCAGCTGATGCAGAGCTATTGAGCTGAAATTAATGGATTAAACACAAATAGTGAGTTAAACTCTTAACCGGCTGAATTGAAAACGAAAGGAAAATGCATGCAATAGCTTGTGATATTATTCACTGTGCAGAAAAACTCGTAATAAAACTAGTTTTTATGTGAGATCGCTGGAATATGCAACTGGACATAACCATCCAAGGAAAAGCGATCGTGGACTAAAATAGCTGATATGTCGACAAAGAATAGTATGTATAAGCGACTTTTGTAAAAGTTGTGGTAACTAGATAGCCAGTGATATACTTAAATGGTACATCTGCCGCTTGGAATGCGCCGAAGGAGTTGATGCATTACTCGTAGCTTTTCTTTACGACGCTTATTCTGATGACCGATCATGTACGTGTGTAAATTTAAAAATTATCGTTACCAAATTTGAACAGCAGTGTTACCGTGAAAGTTTATAGGCCTCTTTGTTCGTTATAATATTCCTGGAAAAGGAACAGCCAGCCTCGCTGTAAATGTTGATTGATTTCAAGCAGACGAAATCGTGAGAAGACGCTTAATTTTCTATTTCGTGAATCAAATAATGTGTTTTTGTTCATTTTTGAAGGTTAAACTTTCAAGTTTTTATATTCACAATGATGCATTTTGTTTGCTGACAATAAAACATACACAACTTTACATTTTGTTGACTGTGTTTATCTTGGAAATTCCCGTTCTATAAATAGTGTTAGATCAGAACAGTTCAGAGATGCAGGTATCAAAGAAATTTTTCAACCAATCAGAAGCGTCGATATCTCATCAAACGAATAAATATTAAATGATAAGCTGTGAGATGTTTGTACTTGTATCCCTCTCTAGTATCTATGTAAAAATAAACATTTTGGATCCATCATTAATTATAACTAAGTCCTTATCCCTTTGTGATATTGGATATGAAATATCATAAATATCATTTATTTATAAACATTTATTATTTTAAAATTTATCTATGTATTGGTATTTCATCACATAGCAAAACACTTTTTTGGAAGTACTGGTAAATGATGTAATAGATTGTGACTGTTGCTTCTATCATGTCCTAACACCGCTTATTACCAATTTTTAGTGTTGTTTTTTTTAAATTCCTGCAGCTTGTGAAATTTTTCTTTCAGAGATGATAAATCCATCTTCTATTCAATGCTGACATATTTTGTACGCAATTCAATGTCTTTGTGTTGATCTTGGTTTTGAATTTGGTTTTTGAACCGGTCAGTTACGTTTTCTTTATTGCCTTATGCGACAGTTGCTGGTACATTTCCATTTTTTAATCCCACTTTTTCCCCGACACATACTTCATTACGATGTCTTTAATATCCGAATTCTTTACCTTTTTCTATCGAGTTCTGGTCAAACGTGCATCCATAAGAAATATTTCATTAACTATTTAAGAGAGAAACGCTTCTAATTCTTCAATGAATAATTAAGTTTTCTAGCTAATGTATATTATATTAGATGTATTGCATTTATTAAAATAGTATTTAATTTTATTCGCAAATTTCAATTAAGCAGTTGGAATTATCATGCATTAATAAAATACCAGCAACAAGTTGAGAATAAAAATAGTTTTTATGGCTCGACCGTGCTACGATTTAAAGAAACACCCAAACAACTCTGTACAAATCAGAAGAATATAAACACTCAATTATGTGCTATGTCCTCTTAATACATTGAGGTAAAAGTTCATGTGATAATAAAAAAATGTCAGTCACGTGGTTGTAATGTTAACTAATACGATTTATAGATTTATACGTGGACAGTTAATACGATATTGTAACAAAAGCCAAGTTCAAGTTTGATATGGAAATATTTGACCACGATAACTTACAAACATAGCAGCGGCTCGCCTTATTCAGACTGCAAACATATATCTTTATCGAACTGTCAATGTTTCCGATCATATAGAAATCATAAAAAATATGCGATAGCACAAAAACTAAGCCCATAACAGATATTTTTATATATCATCATCTTTAAATAGATAACCTTCACAAGGAAGTATAGTATATTGATATTCGACAATTACAATGAAAAACAAATATTCATTTGAATGGATACACAAATATTTAATATTTTGTATTAAGGTATCCCACTCCTAAATGTTCTTGTATCAAGAGTTTCTTGAAACGTATATAGTTGAAATCTGTAGACAAAACATACTTTAAAAATATAAAGTTAATGGGTGGTCAGTGTTCATCATTCTGAGTTATGGCAGATTAATTTGTCCTTTTTACACCTAAATTGCAGATTTGGTGTCAGTATTTTTGATTAAGCAAACTTATTTCTTCAAAAATTGTTTTTTATTATGCCCAATGGTCAAACTGAGTAAAGGGATTATTGGAAAAGTTTTGTACGAAGCTGCATTAATTTTTTGTGACCTTTTTGCACTTAAAATAGACAATTTTTAAAATAGTAACAATTTGATTTGAAGTAAACAAAAATGAATATCAAGGATTTTATAAGATTAATCCATTTTGTCTAGATATGTTTTCAGTATCATTTTGACTTAATAAAACAGGGGGTCAGTGATTTCAAATTTAAGATATATGGCTTCAAAGGTAAAATTCCCGTAAAATTTGGCTTAAAAAATTTCAGACATGTTTGATATATTTACACGATTTTATGCTAAGCGTCTATCACTCTGAAGATTAACTTTTGTACATGTCACACAGAATCTTTAGAATATGTTACAAACCTATCACATGTTAAAAATGTGAATAATGAATAAAGAATGATAAAAAGAAAAGTACATTGAACATTATTAAAATTGCTTGTTTCTGTCATTTTCGTCAAAAACCCTTCTGCACGAAAAAACAGTTCCCCCAAAACTTGTTTGTTTCTTGAAATCAAACGAATTTTCTTAATTTTGTATATGAATGTTGTGTAATTATGAAATAATAATAATTTTGTTATGATTAAATTAATAAAATCTTATTCATTTTAAATATAATGATCATCTGCGTAATGAAATTAAAACGTGAGGAGTGAGATACCTTAACGGAAAAACAATTGTATTCAGCATGTTTATTATGTGCAATATGAGATCAATAAAATGATTGTAAAACTAAACATCGTGTTTGTCCATTGGATCTTCCATGATTTAAAATTCACTGCCAATTAACTTCCTGATTTCTAAGCAAACTTTGTTCGTAGAATATTTTAACGAGGCCGGGTCTAATTTGTTCTGCCCTAGATTTTTGAAAGAAATTTTTTACATTAATTTCTACTGATATAATTATTAATTTAAGATAAAAAAAAAATAAGACATTTACCACCCCGTTTCTTTTAGGTGTCATCTCAAAGTTTGTTAATTTTTAACATAGGACCTTATGAGATTTTACTTGAAATGTATAAATTTTGCACATTTTGTTTACATTTGTTTAAACTTCTGCCCTAGGGATTTCTTTTTTTTTGTTCTACATATTGAATTAATTTCTAAAAGGCATCAAATAGTCAAATAAAAAAAAACCTTTTACCTCCTGGTTTGTTCCAGAGGTCTTATCAAAGGTTTTTTTTTGTATGCCCAATTTCCCAGTTTGCAAGATAATGGCTATTTTTTATTTGACAAAGACGGAAATGATGATTTTTATACTATTATTAAAACATTCAGACATATTTAAATAATAAATAAATGTATAACATCACATATTAAGGGTCATTAATATAAAATACATAGTTACTGTCTTGAAGTATATGAATTAAGCTATATTAAGGCGGGTTAAGAAAACGTGACAGAGGGCTAGGCTTGCTGAACCCTCTTCACGTTTTTGACCCGAGCCCAAATATAGCTTATACTTCGAGACATTTTTGTTTATTCCACAATATAATATCAATTTTACGCATCAAACGAGCTATTTTCAACAAATCTCGCTGAATATCTGCAGTTGAAACTATCACGCCATGGCGTCAACAAAGCAAAAATATGACGTCACAATACAAATGAAACGCTGCGCGAAAGCGTGCGTACTAGTTCTGTACTCGGCCTCGTTAAGTGTATATCACATCATTATTATATGTTCTATCTCTCCTTCATTCAAATAGGTGAGTATAACAAATTTAAAAATCTGACTTTAAAAAGATAACTCTAAGGTTGGCTCTAATCTGATGGAGACATTTGCCAGTGATAAAGGTTTTTAACAACTTTTTCTCTATTTAAAATGTGAGTTTAAGGTGTTGAGTTCATCTGTTCAGCTTCACAAATGTTTACTGTAAACAAAAGAAATTAAATTTCAATTATTGTAAACAGTCAGTTTGAAGTTCAAGTTTTGTTTAGAAAATGGTCAAATGGCAAACACATGATTAGCCAAACAATCCATGAACACCAAATCTGCAATTTCATTAAAGCAACCTGTTTGTTATTGGTAAAGCATTTTTGTCATAAAAAGTAATACATTCCTTTCAAATATTAATAAATTCAATGTAGTAATAACTACATTACTTTATTTACGTAATATGTTAGTGGTATATAACTTTGTTATGTTAAGTTCGCTTCATAATATCTTGTTTCGAACCCCCCCCCCCTTCATGTAATTGAGTCGCACATGTACGTTTCCCGCTGTGATTCGTAAACTTTCCAGATAGTCCACCCTTTTCTTCAATTATTTTCATTAAATTGCAAGTTGTACTTATGCGGACGTATTGATTTGCATAACATTTTTTTTTTTTTACATTTTTATAAGGTATGTACGTTCCAGATAACCAGGATCAAAACAGTGCTTGATGTTCTTGTTACGAACGTTTAACTGGCCTATAGCCCCTTCTTAAAGGGGCATAATCACGATTTTAATCAAAAAATATTTTTGCCGATTTTAATATTTACAATGTTTCAGAAAAGCATTTGTAAAAGACAACCGAAATTTGACTGTCATTTGTTGAGTTATAAGCGAGTTACAAAACTTGAAATTCTCCGTTATATAATCAAAGCGTTTGTTTTCATTTTTAACGTTGAAGTAAAAATTTCAGTTTTAAACCTAAAACAAATGTTTTAAACGGTAGGAACTATTTACCTATGTTTAAAATAAATAAATTTGTAAAAAGATAGACAAATAATTTTAATTTTTTTTACTAGTATATTGAACCTATGTAAACTAAAATAGGACACGAGCCTTGTTCACAAGACAAGAATTGTGAGCCCTATATTTTGCTTATAAGTCTACGTATGACTCTCATTTTTTTTTATCATTAAAAATTATCATTTTATCATTTGTATCATTAAAAATGCATTTTAAAGCATTGTACATAATAAAAAACATAAAAATAGAATTTGACCAATATCGCGTCCATGCCCCTTTAAGCTTTAAAAGAGAATCCCACGTACTTAATGTAATTTCCACACTCGTCCATGCCTATGAAAGTTTTTTTCAGCTGTCAAACAATGATGCTTCTCGCATCCTTTGAGGCGGAATAAATTGCTAGCGTTAAGAAAAGAACATTGGAATCTGCATTTGCTTTCCGTTTTCTTGTCCAAAGACTCCTTTCTCCCATATTTTTTTCTTCCTTGTGTGGAAGATTTAGTCTGCATGTGTTATGACACAGTCAAGCCCATAATTAATGAAACTTCTCATTTGAGCATCGGGCTTATTTCAAAATTCAGAAAAGTTTTTTTTTTCATCCAAATCATTCTTGTCGCATATCCTTTAGTCGTGTTTGCGCAGCAATGTTAAGGTGTCCCGAAGCAAAAGTAAGGCTGACAACGATATTCTTAAGTATGTCTTACAATTTTTATATCATATATTTACGACAATGTCAAATATAATACTTGATGCATTTTTGTGACGTATTATGTACTACGTTGTCACGTGACATGTGTTTTCCAATATTTTTTATATTGTCTTATTAATTTGCATCGGCGCAGCTGAACAATGATATTGATTTAGAATGTTTTTAAGAAAAATTCTTTGTTATGTCATACATTTTGGAGTTCTTGCTTGGGCTTCAAAAAGATATTTCGTTTGTTAAAGATATTGCTAAAACATTTGCAAAATCATCAAAATAAGGCACATTTTTACAAATTAAAAGCAATTTACTTAAAATTGGGGTAAATCTGCAGGTTTCCTAAGCATGATTCACTTTGGTAACCGTATTCTCAACCGATTCAACAAATAATTCGAAAACTGTACTAATCATTCACCTGCGCAAACATGTTTTGCATGCATTAACACTCCTTTATCCATTTGTTAACACGTAACAGGGATAGTCTCCAAACCACGTAGTTGTAAATAGTAGGTTTTTTAAAATTAAAATTAAGCTTTAAATCTACAGATCATTTAATACTGATTATTGATATCAATGCATTTTGTACATCTAGCATAAACAGCGGCATCTATGTAAAGGAAACAAGCGGTTTTTTTTTATCACAGTCTTAATAAAATTCACTTTTAACGTGAAGAACATTCCCTGAGACCTATCAAAAGGAATGCAGATCGTAACGTCAAAGTTGATTATGACGACAAATTGTATTAAGTACACACATGTGACTTTATCCTGTGGAAAGCCTTAACATACCCGCGTGAAGGCCACATAAAATAAGATATACCGATTTTCGTGTCTATACTGCCCAGTCATTCTTCTCATTTCAAACAAAATCCGATCTAGTCAGTAGGCCATTGTTTGTGAATTCATGACGTGAAGTGCAGGAATATGTTTTGCCCTGTTCTCTCGCGATATTTTGAAAACATATCGGCCCATTTCGTGATGTTTTTTGTGTTTGAATTCTCCTGATAAGACACAAGATGTTTCTGGTTTTCTATTGCCTGTGTCGTCAAACGCGTAGATGCGTCGTCAAGTTGCATTCCGGGTTTGGCCAGTGTCCATACCTACACCAAAATCGCCGTAGCCATCCTCATTATAATTCAAAGACAACTCACCTTTAAATGCCAAATTTTCATGGCTTCAAATTTCGCAAATTTGAGAAAGAGTAGGATTGTCAAGATCATTATTGTTCCAGTTTGCCTCAAAAAAATCGACATCCTTTACCTCAGAGTCCATCGCCATCGCTGAGTCAATACCAATCAAATGTAATTGATGATGTGACTTTAACACATTTCGCGTTTTTCAAAAATGAACCTTTGACTTTGATGACATTTTTCTTTGGATAAAAAGTTAGAATTAGTTTCACTTCATTATTTGATTTGTTGTAAAAATCACGCCATAACAGAATTTCCGCAATACAAAAATAGCTAAACTGTCTTGGCTCGAGCTATCGCTGTCTCCTCTTTCCCCGCCCTGTATCTCTAAATATAACATACCATGGATATCTTTGATGTTATATTTAAGTAGTTTGATGATGATTGATACAATTCACTAGTAAGTATATATCGTATTAAGAATACCATTTGGAATAAACTGAAATTGACACCCACGAATATAATGGTGGTACTTATGATATGATTAAAGAAAATAATTGCACCAATTGTCTTGAGATAGGAAGAAATTTAACTAAAAGGATATAAACTTACCAGCAGAACTGAGAATTCCATCTTCAATGTTGAAGGCCTGTATCTCTGTGTTGGACATGTCAATTCGCATTGTGTATGTTATATTCTCAAGTTTCCCATTCAGCGTCATACTCTTTCGCGGATTACACATATACAACTGCATGTTTCCTCCCAAAATTAGGTCTCTATCATCAATGAGAGAAATTTGATCTGCAAATATATTTATATGTCTGAAACAATGTTGCCTACCGATAAAATAACTACAAAAAAATTTATAGATGCCAAAAGGTGTAGATATACCGGGTATATTAGGATTTTACTTATCTGATTCCTATTGAGGTTGCACATGGGCAACGTCATGCAATTAAGGTACTAGTAATTCATAGACGCAATGTTACATTTATCTTAATTTTTAATCAGTTGATAGTTTTGTTTGTTGCCTTAACCTAATCGCGTATTTCCGCTTACATTTATCAAATTTACCTCCAACAAAAAAGACTTGTAAAAAAAATAAAGCCAATCTAGACAAATGTTTATGATTAACAACGACAAACAAACAAAATAAACCCCAAAAATAAAAACACCCCCACCCACCAAAAAACCCCCAAAAAACAAACAAACAATATAGGTGTGTTCATCGTCATAAGCGGTTAATATTTTATTTTGTAGATGTCAGCCTTAAATCGTATCTAAGTTTCACAATTATTCTACCTTCTATAATAACAGTATTTACATCTTCAGTAACGCAACATTGATCATTCATTAAAAAATACAACGTATTTATAGGTTTTACTCTGATATCAAAAATAGATGTATTCCATAAAAAAATTACTTACTTGGGGATATGTTTGGAAAATATTCGTTGGGAGAAAAAGTAAACCTGGCACCCATTGAAGCTTGATTTTGGGCATCGTCTTTGAATATTAAACTAAGATAATCGTGATTGATATTAGACAAGACCATTGAAGCAGTTGATTCACTAGATGAAGCACAATCCCCACTTATGACTGTAAAATTAGTTCCATCAAACGTGATAATCTCTTTCCAGTTGGTAAGGGTAAACACTACATCTGTGCGGACTTTTATACACGTTTTGTTGTTGTCGTACTGGTACTCGTATTCTGACGCATTTATCATGGATACCACAGCTTAATAAGGAGAAATAAACAGTTGAAATGATACAAAAGAGTTGGTAAGTAATGCTTCTTTGTAAGCATTTATGTGTATATACCTATTCCAGCAATAAGTCACTTTGATATGTCCAATCATAACTTTTTGATAATTTTATAATTAAAAAAAGACAAGATATCTGTGAAAAAAAATTACAATTGAAAATATAGAACGTAAAATACCCTTAAAATGTTCATTGACAAACTACTATTTTTTATTCGGAAAATTTTACAGGAACAGAAGTAGTCTTCTCATGGAAATGTTTTCATAATTCTTGCAGTCAGAAGTTACTCAAAATACCTGGTACAAGTTTTCAACGTTATCATCTGGACATTTTTTTTTATCGATTATGCAATGCAGAATATCCTTCAACTTTTTATTTTATGTTGGGTATTCTTCAAACCTGACGCGGTAAAGGGGGCGTTTTAAGGTGGGTCGCGGGTTTGCTTTCGTTATCAAATTCTGTACTCAATTTTGACAACTTGACTAGCTGTTTTGTGCACATTTGTTTATGACGTCATAAAAAAGACATCTCAAGGTTTCCCGCTTGGCATTTTCTAACGTCAAATGCTCTTAGTTATAATAAAGTAATTCGATTTAGGTCTATAGTGTGAATACCTAAGTAGTAATTCATACAAAATTCTTAGTTTTCATATTAGAATCGTACGCTGGAATTGTAGATTGGAAGTAATACATCATAACTACGTAGATTATTAGCAAGAATTGGAGCGTTACTTTTTTACTCTATGTGAAATTGAACACAAAAGCTAAGTAATGACAGTCATGTAGTCTCAAACGAGAGAGAGAGAGAGAGAGAGAGAGAGAGAGAGAGAGAGAGAGAGAGAGAGAGAGAGAAAAAGAAAGAAAAAGAGAAAGGGGGGTCTGAAAAATAGTTTTAAGTCCGTAATAATCCTTCAAAAAAAAAATTACAAGCATTCATAGAAAGTATATCGTAACTATTTTGACCGAAAAAATAAAGGAGCAAAGTCAGGAAATTATTTTTTTAAAATTAGTTATGTAGATTTTGCCAAAATAAAATTCAATATCTTACAAATACCATCTGTTTTCTAGATTTGAGACTATTCGCATATATTTACATTAATATTTATCATAACATTTCACAAAGAAAATGTGAAAATTGGGAACCTATTCATAAATTTGGTACCATCCTTTCATCTAAATTTTAAATATAAAAAAAATACTACTGTGAAATCATTAGATTTCGTGGTGGCTTATTTTTCGTGGAATTCGTGGGTACCTCTCATTCACGAAATAACATCCTTCACGAATTGATGAATTAGGGTAATAAAGTCATATTCCCTTTTGTAGATATATATGAATACACGAAATTACGTCCCCACGAACCTGTAAAATTTAAGTCATCCACGAAAATTGGCCCCCACGAAATTTAATGATTCCACAGTATGCTCTGCATTCTTTGATTTAGAATAAGAGGGCAAAGTGTGGTTTTTTAATTTAATATTCTTAATAGCAACTAAACAAATCTTCTTAATTGTTAAAAAGAAAGTCTTTATAATACAAAAGCAAAATTAAGAATTATTGTTTTTACAGGCCAATGCTAACCGGGTTACACGGGAGGCCTTATAACTTCGAATTCATAATAAAAATATGCTCTCTTTTTTTTTCTCTCCGTATTATTTTCATACTCCCCATAATTGCTTTTTCAGAAATGTGAGCTTCTAGTTTAAGCTTAAGAAGTCTAAATTTGATTTTTAAATGATGTTATCACTAAATAGGTGGAACGGGTTAAAAATAAATGACGTCGGACCCACGACGTCAAATTCGAAAATACGGCAATTTTCGGTAAAATTATCAATAAGAAAGATAAATTAGCAAAAAATCTAGTTAGAACACGTATCATTTTTTTTTACATAAATTTATTTTAAATCACCTTTTCTTTACGCACAGAAACAGTTGATAAATTTGTCTAAACTGTTTAAAAGTTACTTGCAATTTCTCAAAATGTTCCTATGTATTCATTAGAAAAACGTCAAAACAGCACTATCAACAATACCAAGTTCAAGACGGCACTGCATAAAAACAGCGTAGACAAATTTGATAAATATTTTATATAATGAACTGTAAATCCTACATAACCGTTTGACAAATTTTCAGGGTATGTTTTCTCGTGAGCTTTTTTATGGGGTAAACCCGCGACCCACCTTAAAACAGATAATCAGGACCTTAGACATTTAAGTGCATGAACGTTATCTGGCCACAACAGGTTTATTATTATCTAAATATCAAGCAAATAGCGATAGAAGTAAAACGCTTGGATGACTTTAGTTTTTTTAAAAAAAATACCGATTGATAATTATTATTTTTATGAATTGTGAGTATTAATGTTAGAATTATTTTTTTTTAAATCAGAACCGGGGTAAAAGAAGTGTTTTGTCGATTAATTTATGAGCTTTCAGGGCTGCATGTAAAATGCTTGTATGTATAGACAAGCAAGCTAGCTAGAGAATGAGTTGATATGTTTTGTAGACATACGGGTTTTTTCACCACCTATCCGAAGCACAGTTTTAATGAAAATATATGTATTTCATTAATTCATGTAGTGAAAATTTGAGAAAAAATCTATCTTTGATAAACTATGCACAGTAGAAAATGCAAAGTAAAATACAGCGTTACCTTATTATTTTTTTTACAAATGCCAATAATTTGTCTTTCTTACTACCAAACTAAACAAGCGCTGTCTTTATAAAAGTATATTTTGTATGTGTATAAAACTTAGCTCTGCATTTGAAATCCCACCGTTGTGCTTACTAGCAGGAATATTAGATATCATACTACCAAGGACCGACAAAGAAATAATAACAACAGTTTAAAGATGATGCCTAAGTAAATGAGCAGTATGCATGTGTTAGATTATAAACATGAAACAATATTTACCATATAAAATGACAGCTCCAAGTAAATAAGCCTTCATTTTGTACTGGTGTACAGGCAGATGTGAGACTATGAGACTTGTTTATGACTATCTGTTATCAGATACACACTCATCAGTGTAATGTATACATGTAGGTAAACATTGTGTGTAAACATAAAAAGTTAAGAGTGAATGGAGTTAATTTTAAGTGCGTGCTTGATAGAATTTAAAATGTGTGCATAGTGAGAAGAAAAAGTTATTGAAAATAGCTTACGAGGGTTGTCCCAAAATAATGTAGACAGGACACATAATTTCTAATCTGTTCACTGCAATTTCATTCGACTTCTGTGTGTTCTTCAATGACCCTTTGGCAAACAATGCTGAAAAGTTCAAATCTGTACTGTATTTATTTCTCGAGAAAATGAATAATTAGTAACAACAAGTTTTGTCACGCGGCGCAATGTGCGACGTCGAAAATTTCCAATTTTACGTTATTGCTAAACCCTCCACATCGTTCACGATAACATTTACGTTATATTTCCGAAAATATCTTAGAAAAAATATTATCTTTGAACATGTACTCTGCGTGCACATTTAATATACATTTCTAGTTTTGTTTTGTTTTTAAATATTCTCTAAGTACAAACGATCTGTCGGCTCCAAACTTGCCCTGTATTACTTGTTGTCTAACGTCCGTCTTACCGAAATGTCGTTCAACATTTTGACGTCCATTGATATCGTTCGGTGTTTCTTTTTTCCACTTATTGTCATCAGACTTGTTCAAATATTTTCAATGTTGTTTAACTACTTATTCACAAAACGCATTTTTAATCCATTTTGTTAATTTCATTTACTTCCAAAGCTGCTTAGGATTTATTTCATGGTCTTTACAATATTGTATCAGTTACTGCTGCGCCGCCTTAAACGCTGACAACGTCATTTTATTATCAGTTAACTTTTCAACTTGTCACAAAACGCGCTATAAAATATTTTAATGTTTTGTTATAGCCAAAACATTTTTTGAGTAAATGAAAGAATTATTATCAAATATCAGTGTATGTTTTATTTGAATTTTTTCATTCGAAAAGTACTTATCCGCCCAATTTTCAATTCATTATGTTGATTTTAACTTTTTGTTTTTGACATTGCGCCGCATGTCGAATTTCTGATCTAGCATGCTTTCATTTCACTAATTAAATCTCAAATAATAATCAATTTTAAAACATTATTTGAATGCAAATTTCTTGAACCCTTTGTGGCACAAATTTCATCTTCCTTTGTTTTCGATTAACTGAATAACGCCACTTGTCTACGCTATTTTGGGACAACCCTCGTAGTCACAATGTTCACAAAGGTTGAAATTGTTTATTGCTTTATATATTTGGATTCAATGTCTACTTTGTATGAAAAAATAAATATTAAACTTTATAGTCTTCCTTAGTGAGTGTCTATCTCCAAATATCAAAATGTACCACATATTGATGCACGATGGAGCATTACAACAGTAGATTGGTACAATGAATTGTAACTAAGTTTAAGTTTTTAAATATTAACTCAAAAGTCTATTTTTAATAAGCCTAAATAATGTGGTAAGGCGTGAAGCAGGCTGTCAATTGATTGAAGACACTTATTCTTGACACTGAAATACAACACTGCAAAATGTGGTAGTTATTTCTTTCCATTAAGTATTTCGATGCTTACTTTTGGATGTCGTTATTCCTATTAACACAAAAGGTCGTGCAGACAAATTGTATATTGTGCGTTGTCATTTGGCTTAGTTTTAGTAAGTAAAGAAAATAATCTATTTTTTAAACATAACATGGGACACACAAAAACTGTTGATGATAAATCGTACAGATTGCATTGGTCATATCAACATACTTTCAAAAGAAAATGAAGACAGCAATTCAAATTATAAAGAAAACAAATTCATGTTGGCAATACACTGTTTGCATTCATCTCCATTTACAGACGATGTATTGGTCTGACTGTACAGTATTCAGATAGGCAAGGTTTTCCGATACATATAGGCATGTCATCTTACAAAAACGACTAAACGAAACAGAAAAGAATATTATATATATGTTGACTCTTACTATATAACAGGAAACAACAATGGTGATGTCGTCGTGGTTCATATTGACGATGAGCCTCGTGCTTTGGTAGTTACAGAGCGTGTAGAAAATTATCTTTTCTCGTACTAACGATCTCAAACTAGATCAAAACGTAAACAAAATCGTATGTTTCATAAACTGACTCGCTGTTACACATTCTGGTGTGTGACGGTAATATCAACAGAGTGCAGAGTACATGTATAGACAGGGATATCGTGTTTATTTTCACATCTACTTATAAAATCAGTATGAATAATCACACCAATCATCTGGGTTGTTTTTTTTTTTTTTGGGGGGGGGGGGGGGGGGTGTTACAAGATTTGCGAATATGAGTTACATATTTTTCATTTTCCTAGTATATGTTCAGTACGCATTATACACATAAAATTCAATACCAACTAAATGGAACTGTGTGAAAAAAAAATTATGTTGTAAACTATTTTATTAAAAATCAAACCAATGGAAACAAACTAAACAAGAAAATGAATACACACTATAGCAACGACACATCTCTTTTTAAGAACATTAATGCAATCCTTCAATGTGAAAATTGCTGACGAGTGTAACCAAATTTTTAAGTGTGATATTAGATCTGATTTTAGTCTGTGGACATAGAAACAATATGAAACAGACAAACGCTTCACACCACGCCATCTACATTAGGTTCATCAGCATTCGCTAAAGCAAATATTGGTGAACAACAAAGCTGACGTTTTCCACTGCAGGTTTAGGATTATTTCTAACAAAAAGTTACCTTGTTGCTTGTTCACTTTTGATTAATCATGTTGTTTTCATGTTTCGTTAAATGTTATTCAAACATACCTTGTGATATTTTGTTAAATGATTACATGGTAAATGGTAAATATACATTTTATACATTGTTAAAATATAAAATAAAAAAACACATTTACGGCATATCAAAACGGCTTCAGGAAAATATGTCATCACTTTGTTCTGCAATTTAGATAAAAATATATTGTATTAATATATCATATCAGTTCACCGTCTTATCAATATGATTTATATAGAAACATGTTCGATGGCAGTATACTAAGTAAATAATATCATATTACAGTGCGATAACGCTTTCAGCTCTACAAAGTGTTACACTTGTAGTCATTTTAGCCAGCCGTTGACCACTTTAATGTAAAAATGGTTGGGAATCGGGTTAAGAACATCGAAGACATTAGAATGATAAATAGAAATCGCATATATATCTGTCATTTGGTGATGGAGACTTTTACTTAATTGTTGGAAACAAGCTTATGGTTCTAACCCAGATAGCAAGCTTACGTTGGGCCAACGTCATCGGTTACATCGGACCAACGTTGGCAAATGACATTGGTCCAATGCAATTTTGCTCATCGGCCCAACGTTGGCCCCACATGTTGGGCTAACGTTGGCACAATGTCGAATATGTCATCTTCTGATATTGGGCCAACGTATGTTACATATTACCAACGTTGACCCAATGTTGGGTCAACGTTTGCCTAATGTTGGTTCAACGTTGACCCAATATTTGTTCGACATTGGTGTAACGTTTGGTCAATAAACACTACAACTGCAACAAAAAATAATAACGAAATGTGAATTTATTTTGAATTTAGAATACACCAACCATGATAAACATCCTTAAAATGAAATAACGGCCGGCAATGTGTTATGGCAAGCATATTTTCACAGGGTAAATCTATATCCACACTTTCAAACTAAGTCCCAAAAATTGAATGTCTGTGTTCATTCAAGTTGGTTTATATTTTTGATTGCTTCTTGTTCCTTTTTCTTCATAGTCAACTGCACAACACGCTAACCATGAACAGCACTAGCTCCTGAGAGTCAGTAGAAAATTCATCTAAATGGTTGCAGGCCCAAACATTTCCTGTAAATAAAAGTACAAGCATTAGATATAGAGGAGAGTCATAGGATTAGAAAACACAAAATCCATTAAAATATGCAATCACCTGAGATAAATACTTACATTTCTGTTTTATTTGCTGGGCTGTGACTGTAACATCCTCTCTTAAAACGAAACAGCAAATATTACGAGTTTCTTTGTTCGCTAAATCTGCTAAGTATGAGCAGATTTGGCCATCCCAGCAGATCAGATATCACGATTACCATGAAAAGTGGCCAGTCTCACGCTGTGAAAACTCTGTCTTAATTGCTTGGTCAGTGAATTTGCTCTTATCTCAGGGTCGGCTTGTTGAAATTCTACACTTTAGAACAATTATGCAACAGAATATTATTTTGCAGAATCTATTTGTTTTGTTTTCGGCTTTTTTACATACAATTTTAAATTCAACTTGTATATTTTCATCTTTTTGTTGATGAAAAAATAGCCTGCCGTATATTTTCACATGTTTTCATTGATGAAATAATATTAATAGGCGTTAATTATGTCTACATTTAGATTTAATATAAATTAAATATCACAATTCTATTATACATATCAAATGTTTCAAAGTTTTGTGTATATATATGTTATTGACCAAAAAATCTTTTAAATAAATATTTAAAAAAAATGGCAATTGACACACATTGGGCCAATGTCATGGTTTCAGTAAAATATGGAAACATTTTACAACATTGGCTCAACGTTGGCCCAATGTTGTGCCACCAATCAACATTGGCAATCGAATGGGAATGTCTCAGGTGGACATAGGCCCAACAATGGGCCAACGTTGTGTACCCAACAGTAATGGACCAACCATTACCCGACGTTGGTCTAACATTGGGCCAACGTTGTTTACCCAACGCCAACGGACCAACCATTACCCAACGTTGGCCCAATGTATGCATGCTATCTGAGAATAAGGTATCTTTAGAGACAGTTCGGAGGTGAAAAAAGAAATTTCTGACTAGCACAGAGTCCGTCCAAGATGCAACGAAATCTGGCCTCACTGTAACAGGCATGGCAAGAATGATAGAAAATACTCAATTCGTGATATTGCCATAGCTGTTGGTATTTTGCTATCGCAGGCGCATTTATCTTTAAATCGTCTTTTGAAAGTACAAACGATTTTGGCCTGACGAATATAACATATTTTGAGAGATAACAAAACAGGGATTCAAGTACAAACGGTAAAGCATTTGCTAGAAATGTTTCCCAAATTAAATTAAGGCAATACTCGTGACAAAACAAGGGTTCACTACTTCAACACATTGCATGAATATCTAGATATGTTCGTATAGTTAATGATAATGCTCCTATATATACATCTGAACTTTTAAAGCATTTATTTGAAGTCTGTGAAGGCTACCGTTTTTGCCCCATCTATCCCATTATCCAGATCTAGCCCAATATATATATATATATATATATATATATATATATATATATATATATATATATATATATATATATATATATATATATATATTCTTAAAACGTCCTAATTTATTCATTGTTACAAGTCCGGACAAAACCTTTATACAATTATTAGTCTGTGCTTCGGAGACTTAAATCAATATCGGCGTACCGTGATGCATTTCCAAAATGTATTCCGAAATCAAAAATATGTGTTTTATACCGTGGATGTAATGTTGATTTCACTTTTTGAGTCCAATGTTTTGGAGATATGATATAATAAACATTACGTATCAAACATTTCTCGAAACGTTAATGTATCATGTAGTAAAATATAAGTGTTTGAAATAAATATTTAAAAGTTTGGTTCCCATTAAAGCACTAAAATAGCCAGAAACTTGAATTGTTAATCCGCCACCATATAAATCAAATGATCAAATATATCAGGTACATAGGTGTCAACAAAATAGATATATTTTACTATTTATCTTTTTTTTTTAATTTGTATCACCTACGCAATCAAGAAGATATAAAAATATATATAAATACAAAATGATTTATTAAATAATTATGCACGTATATATTGTTACTAAATTTTGAGAGTTAGATACATAAAAACACCGCCAATCAATGCTGAATGCAACGAAGGGAAAACAATGACTCCGGATAACCGCTACAACGGTACGTGTCGGTGAAAGAACAACATTTTACTTCAAATGCGATTTGCGAGTTACTCAACTTTTGTTACGTATTAGTTTTGTTGTGTCTAGTCTTGATTAAAACAAACTACACGAATGGTTCACATAATGGCACACATCAGCTTTAGTAATATTAAAGTAAAAAAATAAAATCCAGATTTATAAGTACGCTAATAAAGTGCGGACTTTTATTGATTGTATTTAATATTTATTTTTTAAATGAATAATATAAGGAAAATATTGCTGTCATTTTATTTCCGAGGCTTTCGACTTTACTGTTCAGTAAATGTTTCATACGTGTAATAATGCAATAGATAAAGTTACCATGTTTTTAAACATTCTTATGTTGAGTTCATTAAATATTCTTTAAATTAAATATTTAAGGTGAAATAACACACCTGGAAAAAGTCACTCAAATTAACAGTAGATTAATATCTAAAAAAATCAATTCAGTCAGTAAAAACAAAAGACCCAAATTCGGGATGTACGGATCGCAATCCTAACACGTTATCCATTTAGCTATGGAGTAAGTTACATGTTTTCGTCGATAAAATCCTTTTAATAAAACGAAATGTGGTTTCGATCAGATGTCAGCCATTTTGTAATGATGTGTTATTCAACCTTAAAGTATTTATATACCTGTTCAATGCAATATAAACCACCGACGACATTACATAGCCCTTGTGTAAACAGTGTCCTGCTTGAAATATCGATTAAATGTCGTTGAAGATGGGTCGTTTTAAGTTGCATGAACAGGAAAACTTTAAAGAGATGTGGTAGCGTGTGGTATACAAAATCAATAATTTAAAGTACATTTCAGTATATGTGTTCTAGATATTTGTCTTAAAATGACATTATAAAAATTGCGGCAAAGTGAACTGTACATATACATGTAACTGTCCCAAGACTATTGCTTGATCAACGAGTGGAGACCATGGGTGAATTGGATGTTATAAACAGCGTAATCGTGATCATGTAGAAGGTAAGGTGAAAAAAACTATAACTAACACCAGTGAAAATCATGATATGGGTTTTAAATCAAAGACGTGCGTAAACATTTCATTTGAATTACGCATATTTTTATAATATGAATTCTCAGACTTTTCCGACAAGACTTTTGAGAAAAAACCCGTATGATTCGTGTTGTGTAATGATTAAAGATAGAATTGATTCCATCAAACTATATATAAGTAATTGAAAAATTCAAAAAAATGTATGGATCCAAGCAATAATGAACTCGAGCCTCATTCAACCAGATGCTCGGCTGTCTCCGTTAATCTCCAACACGCAAGAACATGTTTACACCAGGTCACGGGATAGCTTGATGACGCGACCTCTAGATATAGAATGACTCTCTGCTTGTCGGAGATTTACGGAGACAGCCGATGGTTGAACGAGACTTTATTGAACTCTGGCGTATGAATACATACGACTCCTTAAAAATATCTAAATTGTTCGTACTATTTAACATCTGACTATTTTCAAGGTATTCATAAATAAGTTTCTTAAAAACCAATGCTTCAAGATACATTACATCGAATTTATCGATTATTTTCAAGAACTAAATCTTGTCAGCTGTGGTGATTTGTGCTTAGGTCCAAACGCTGTTTTAATTTCGGTTTGCCAGAGTAACTGCATAGGATAGTTGATTAAAATCAACTCCCAATAAAATCAATGAAATGAAAACTATCATACGAATAGCATTTGATTAAATGGCATAATTTTTTTTATTGTGTGCTAAAATCATTTTAGATTATCTATCGAAACACAAATAATATAGATACAAGAACAAGCAATACATTGATACTTCATCATACTATATACATTATACTATAAACAATCCGAAAGCAGTTTGAATTCGGTTCGATTAAACGGGTGCAATGTATTTCCTTGTATTTCAACAAGACGAATCGATATCTACTTTTTTTTCCAGAAAATATGTCCGATTTTAAACCAACTTCGCACAGAACATTAATAGATAAAAGGGGAATCAACATTATTGAAATAAAAGGCCTCACCATTTCTCAATGATAGATAAGAGGAAAAAATGTTTCAAAGGATGATTGCACGTAACGCAGTATTGTGGGTCCATTTTCAATCACAATTGGTACGTTAGTATTCTTAGCTCGATTTTACTTTTAGTCATCTGTTATATAGTTTGGTCAATTTCTAGCAGAAAGTTAATGTCATATAGGTTTTATTTGCGCTGCAATAAAACAATTCGGTGTGTTCTTATCTTAACTGCTCTGCAAATATCTGCTATTTAGACTTGCCTGTCCTTGAATGTAGATAGATTCATAAATATGCATTATGTGGAACTAATGAGTTGTCCATGTGTCGGCCTGTATAAGTAGCCATTGATGATCGGAAATAATTGCGTAGCTGATGTTAACGATTTTCCTGTTCGAAACAAATTAACAAGTAGATTAATTAGTAACTCATAAAGTCGATTATCCGATAATGACTCAGGCGACTTAAAAATACTGCATCAAATATTAATTCTGTTTAAATATTTATATTTTACAACGCCAATAAACAATATTGAATAAAATTGTGAAAGGAAAAAGAAATATTTAAAGATTTTAGTAAGGGGTTGTATTTTGTGGCGGAAGGTTTTCAAGATGAGTTACTTAATAGTTTTAAAGTGCTATTACTTTAGCTTCCTAATTTTTGCTTAAACCAAACTTCCAGATAGTTTGCCTATTACGATATAATCATATTTATTCTGATTAACATACTGGAACATCCTTTTGATATTTTCATCGATATATTTTGACATATGTAGCTTATATGTCGTAGACGTTAAAAAAAATGAACTCTAATTATTGCCTAAAATTAGCCAACTTTCGTAAGATATTACCTTAATGCTGTACATTTTGTGACAAAAAATCCTTCCGTTGTTTAGATTTCACTTTTTGTTAAAGTCATAATCTCCTGAGGTATGGTGTTGTCACAATTGTACATAGTAATATGTAAAGAAAAATCTTTTTGAAAAAACCAGACAAGTTGTAAGGTGTTTTAACGTGCGCCGAACTAGAAATCTAAAATTAGCCCAAAAACTTTCCCCAATTCTAAATATAGCGACATTTACGAAAGACACCAGTCAAAACGATTAACGTTTACACATTTAACAGATTACATTTATGTCAAAACACACAAACGATAAACAAATACGGAATTAATTAATCTTAACACAGTTTCAGCTGATTAAATGGCGACAGGACGGTGCAGTTCTAAGGGACAGTACACGCACACGGACGAATCACAGTTCACAGGAAGATCACAGTTCACCAACAGTTAAAGCAAGTCAAATAGTCACAACTGGATCCCGCACGACATGGCCGAATTACCGAGGATTCCTGAATGTTTAAAAGTCTTATCTCTCCGATCCTTGGCGTATTTTTAACTTCGCAGACGACACTACACATCCTGTCACGCGCTATGACCTCACACATAAACATAAACACAAAACAGCTGATTATCATAACAGTGTGTAGTTGCATTCTTAGGTATTGTAAATTCAAGTCTGTTTTAATGATGATTCCATGGTTGGATGAAGCCACAAAGAGAGGTTGGCCACTTTCCATAAAACCAGCTAAAGCAATTAATTATAGCATATCATTTGTTATACCCCCGCCAATGAAGTAAGGGGGTATATAGGACTCATCTTGTCCGTCCGTCCGTCCGTCCGCCTGTCTGTTCAATTCGTGTCCAATCCATATCTTACTTACGGAGAAACATCGGAAGTTCTTACTTCTCACAAAGATTGCTTATGACCTAAGAGTGTGTGTCATGACCTTGACCCAGGTCAAGGTCACTAACAGAACAAGAGGCCCATGGGGCCACATCGCTCACCTGAGCAACAATTGGCGTTCAAAAGATATCTCTGACATTGAATCTTCATGAAATACTATTTTTTTACCAGAATAAGAAAATCCTACGCAAGATATAAAACTAAACATTTGGTAGGGGTACAATGTTAAGTTGTTAACTTCCAATTCCCTATATTTTCGTTCTGCCCCCCCCCCCCTCTACTTTGTAAAGCGATCAAAATATATGAGAGCATATATGTACATTTTTTCAACAACTTCTTACTAGTTATCGTATTTAAAAAAATATATAATTACTTTATCCCCGCAACAGAAATGTGTCAGAACTATGGAAACTGTTTTAAAGATGTCGTTTTTATTTACTCGTGTCTGAAAAACTATCAAAATTGATGTAGATTTCACATTATTTATTGTATAAAGAGGGGGCCCCAGAGAAAAGGTATATACAGAATATTATTCTTTTATTTTGTTTGAACAAGTATTTAACCTACTCTAATTCATATAGAAGTTCTAATGTTCAACCAAAATTTCAGCGTCAATCGTAGATTTATAAACAAGATACAGACGATAGTTCCCAGGTTACAAAGCATAAATAATGAAAACGAAACGTAAATCAGAACAAGCTAACACCAACGTCATGTGTGCAAGGCCAAGGTAACTGGCAGAAAAGTGCAAAACTCATGTCCAGTCCATATCTTTTTAATGGACAAATATTTGAATTCACATCATCAAGATTGCTTATAACCTGAGGGTGTGTAATGACTTTGACCCAAGATCAATGGAGGAAGTTCAAGGTCATTGTTTTAAAAAAAATCGGGCTCAGTATACCAAAAATTCAAAATGTTTATATTAAATGGCTGCTTGACATGTGGAATTTTGTTTGATTCGAGTCATGTTTGTTAACATAAGGTTGAAAATGTCCTCATGCGTTAGCATTAATAGTTTTTTTTTTTTTTAAAGAGCAGTTGTTATTTATAGAAAATGGACGGTGAAATAGGTTCATCCAATATTTTGTATAATAGAAAACAGAGTTATCAATTGTGAGCTTGCTCATAGTACCTCTGGTTTAAAAATCGATGTTCTCTTATTGATTAATAAGTTTCTTATATTTAAGTTTCAAGGTTGAATAAAATAGTTATATGGGAAGTGTTTAACTAGTTTGTCTGATAATATCTTTTCTCATTTAATAGTTTGAAACTTTGAAACTTCTTATCAACGCAATGGACACATCCAACGCCAGCTATAGAGTGCGTCGGTGCTCTAAATGTCTGCGGGACATGAAGTACCATTGTGTATCTTGCCAAAGTGATTTTTGTTCCCAGTGTAAAGAAAATCACGTGACAACCCTCAAAACTATAGACCATAAAGTTGTGTTACACCGCGAGAGGTTAAACCGAATATCAAAAACCGAATTATGTCAAAAACATTCTAAAAAGGTTTATAGAAAGTGTTGCGAAGTGTGCAAAGTTCCTGCGTGTAATAATTGCCAAAGGCATAGAAAACACAAAAAAATAAAAATTACCAAAGCATACTTTTCAAAGAGACAAAATGGCATCGAAACCATCAACAGTATCAGAAGTGATGATCTTTTTTTCAGACTTGTTCTCCTAACAGAAATTCAAGCTGATTTTCAAACATTTTTAAAAGAAGTGTCCTCTCATCAATCAAAGTTAATAATAAAGGCTAACAAACTAAACAAGTTCATTGACCTTGTTTCACGTGATTTTGATTGTAAACACAGCTGCTTAAAACAGACCAAAAAAGTAAGCAGACTTCTTACGAATTTCTTTCTATTTGAAGACATATATGAACGTTCAGCAATTAAACCAGTAAGTTTTCTTATCAGTAAAACTCAAGTCTGTAAGATCCAGGATATACCTCATCTAACAAAACACACAAACAATGTTTTTATGACTTCGTCCATCACAAAGAACAACGTCGAAGTGATAGAGTCACTTTTTAGAATCCATTTAGAAGAAGAAGAAAAAAAACGTAAAGTAAAGAAACGGTTGTTAAAACTGATGACTTCACCGGAGCTACACCAATCTTTTACAGTTGAAGGTGTAGATCGATGTTGCCACATGGCTAGCAATACAGCTGACCGAGTTTGGGTCAGTGATAAAAAAAATTTTATTCTGACAAATACAGCAGGGAACACATTAAATACGTTGACTGATCTAGGTGGTATTTTTTTAAATAACCCACTTGTTATTTCAACACAAGAGCAGAAATGTGCTAGTTTAGGCTATGGTTTACATTCAGTGAACAGTGAAGGTAATTTGATTTACATAGATTGGATTGGCCACATTAACATACTTTCAAAAGATATGAAAACAAGTACCCGTTTTGTAGAAAGGACGAATTTTAATTGGGTAACACGCTGTTTGCACTGGTCTTCATTGACTGGGGATATACTGGTCGGAATGTGTCAGCACAAAGCGATAGGCAAGATTGTGCGATACAATCAAGCAGGACATCTGACGCAAACGATCGAACGGAACAAGGACGGATGGCATATATATATTGACCCTCACTATATAACGGAAAACAACAACGGTGATGTTGTAGTGGCTGATTTTGACTATGAACTTTGTGATTTAGTTGTCGCAGACGGTGGAGGAAATTATCGTTTTTCCTACACAGGACCTCCTTTTGGACCCAGATTAGAACCACATGGAGTATGCACTGACGCGCTGTCACATATCCTGGTGTGTGATTCAGGAACTAACACGGTACAAATTATTGACAGGGATGGTCAATTTTTGTCACATCTACTAATAAGACCAGCAGGGATATTTAAACCAGTCAGTCTGAGATATGATTTCAACACTCACCGTCTCTGGGTCGGGTCATGGTACAACAACAAAGTGTGTGTTTACAGGTATATTACCAGTGATGATGTACTGACAGGTAAGAATATAATTCGTTAAATAGCAATCTTTGTACAGTTAAACTTATCTGATTTGCTTTATTTACATATATAATATATAAAAATTTTACAAAACACTTGTAAAGCATCCTTCAATATCTTTTTTGCAGATCAAGCAATTAAATGTGTTGATGTTGAAAATTCACTGATTGAAAATCAAAAGAAGGAAAATAAAGAACAAAAAGAAAAAGCATGCACACCAAAGCAAGTATCTCCTCCAACAATAATTCATTCATTTAATGTGAAAAGTATCGATCAAGTTCATCACATTACATGTGTTACACCTGACATGGTATGGGCCAGTGACCATAGAAACAATCTTATATTGACAAACACTTCAGGTGACATTTTGCATCATTTAACTGAGCTATGTACTGGTTACGATGGATCACATGCAGTGACCAGTAAAGGTGAACTTATTTACATTGACAAGAGTTTTAACATTATCAAACTTTCAAATGACATTAAAAAAACCACGGAAATAATATCAAACACAGACTACACATGGATCAAACGTTCAGTGTACTGTTCACCTGTAAATGGGGATCTACTGATTGGTATGTCCCGTGGGGACCCATTGTTTTGGATGCACAGAGTGTTTACAGACAAAAGCAAGGTAAACCGGTACGACCAGAATGGACAGCTAAAACAGTCAATGGAATTTGATAGCGAAGGACTGGAACTGTATAATTGTCCTCACAAAATAACAGAAAATAACAATGAGGATGTCGTGGTGTCAGATTTATCTGGAGCTGTTGTCGTGACGGATTCTGGAGGGAGACACCGTTTCTCTTACACTGGACATCCACCAGGATCAGGAATGCTTCCAAGTGGAGTATGTACCGATGCCTTGTCACGTATTTTGGTATGTGATTCTGGATCAAAATCAATACAGTTGATAGACAAAAACGGTCATTTTCAGCAATGTCTCTTGACAACGACACAAGATGAAGATATGCCATCGTGTCTAAGTTATGATATTATCAACAACCGTCTCTTGGTAGGGTCATCTCAAAACAACAAAATTTGTGTGTACAAGTATTTAACCAAGCACAATATTGAGAAAGGTAAGCTTACTGAATTATTCGGCTTTTTACGTGTAAAGGTACAGCATTAGTTAAAGAAACGTTTGATTATCTAAGAATTGCTTGAATGTTGGACACCGTCACAGGATGGTTAATTAACATGCATTTAAAATTAATCATAGAATACCATTCGTTCTCATTTAACGTAGCCGTCCTGATAAAAATTGGCACGTTTCAAGATTAAGTATTTATGATAAATATTTTTTTTGTCTTGTTAATGTAGAACAAATAGGGGAAATTAAAACGGTTTTTACTACATATTACTGTTGGTTTTGAGATCAAAACGATTAACTACCCTAGAAACACAATGTTCATCGAGCCGAAAATTGTACACATGGGATAGTTATATCATCGTATTGATCGAGGACCAGTAATAATTGTTTTAGTTTGTTATTTAGCGACGAATATTGATACAGACATACCAAATTGAGTGTTATTAAAATAAAATTTTTAGTAGCCGAACAAATTGATAAAAGTGATATTTCATTGGAAGATCTATTTTAGTCCAATGTAGAGAAAATCAAATGTTACATTGAACTCCTAGGTGACATGCAGTTAAATATAACTTTTTTCTAGATTGTTGGATACCAGCCAATCAGAGAGCTAGGAAATTATCAATCATATAATTAAATCCGAATTTAACATTTGATTAAAACAAATGCAGATGCTTTTTGCATTTATAACGACTGTTTATTTTAATTATGTCCGATATTTATATTGATGAAAAAAT
This sequence comes from Magallana gigas, assembly GCF_963853765.1. Lineage (NCBI taxonomy): Eukaryota > Metazoa > Mollusca > Bivalvia > Ostreida > Ostreidae > Magallana > Magallana gigas. The sequence continues at coordinate 6,815,095 of NC_088853.1, read as the reverse complement.
ACACAAAACAGCATGATGCACCTGCTTTTGATACACATTTAGGACAAATGTTTATGTAAGCTAAAAGAAAAAAAAAATCTTAAACTGTAATAAATTGATGTTGCACATCTGTAGACCGTACATGTATGATTATTAATAAATGTAAATACAAATTACTTAATATTAAACTTGCCAAAAACTTAAGAGTATATCGCAGTTGAACAATTAATTTCAACGAAACAAATAATTGATTTCCTTTATTTTTCAGAACAACATTCAGTCAGCTTTGCACCAATAGACTTCGAAGCTGAGTTTCAGAACGAATAAAATGGAAATTAACGCATTGAACAACAAATAATATTTGACTAAGACATGAATTTTATACTGACTTTAATTTTTTTAAAGTATGTAAATCTCATGATCGGTTAATAATACAACATTGGTGTCAAAATTACATTTTCTTTATTATAAAATTGGTTTACTTTTGTTTTGGAATAGTGAATCTATCTAATAAACAGTTATTTAAAACTTTCTAATGAATTAGTGATATGTACATTTTTTTCAAATAAATGAAATAATACAAACATCATCTAAGTTAAAAAAAAAATAAATGCCTTTTATGAGACTCGTCCATTTCATTGTATCAAAGAAAAGTAAACATGTTATTTTTGAGAATCGGACACTGAAAAATTTATTTCATCTCTAGAGCAATTCTCTCTCTCTCTCTCTCTCTCTCTCTCTCTCTCTCTCTCTCTATCTCTCATTAAAATGTTATTTTGTGACCACGATAAATAAACAATTCGATAAATAAGAAAACAAGTAATAACTGTAATAAAAATGGGCGCACCACAAGCATCATTTATATTTTATCCATTTGTAATGACTATTTATATAGAATGTATGAGTTCTGTATATTATGTTTAAAGAAAAAAATATTCTAAAAAATAATACGTTATGTATTGAGTTGAAAAATTAATACATTTTTTAAGTATTCTGAAATCCTTTTAAAATGCATCAATATTATTTTTAGGAAATAAAATAAATACTAAATTTAGAATATGAATGTTTACTTTGTTTTTTTCTTCCTTTTCAATAATTCTGACATTGTTTTTATTGGCATACTATAAGTGATTATGAGTTCACTTAGTTGCTGCCATTACTGATACATGTGACAGCGATTAACACACCATTTATTAACAATTGTTTATCAAATAAACAATTTAATCATGTATGCTGCTCACCTTTCTAATTTTTTTTAAAAAATTAACTTTTGTCTTTGAATCGTTCTGAGAATTTATCATTGTAACATTAACATATAAGTTTGGTTTTTATCCCAAAACACCAGTAGTGTGCTGATAATAATCCTACAAAACCTGCATTGAATTAAAACGTCCGATGTTAGTCAGGTCCTGATCTAATAAAGACTCATCCACTCTGATGACAATTAATTTGGCAGCTGCCTCTGCTGTGAAAATGCAGTTTTGCTTAATGGATTGATCTTTTCAGCTTTACAAACATAAACTGTAAAAGCGAACCATAATTATCAAATTGTAGATTTTGAAATACTAGAAAGGGAAAGTCTTTAAAAACACCAAAACCTTTTTTCTTGTGACTTTTTACTTTTCAATACAGTATCTGAGCATAAGCAGAGGAATTTTAACGTCATTTGATTTAATCTTGATTAAGGTATCCGATCCATAATTCAATAAAATTTTATGCCTGGAAAGCATATGAATTTTTTATTGGATATTGATGACCACCCTGCGGGGTATACAAAAAGTAGGTCAACAAGAGTGATAACTCATACGGTGAGATAACTCTGAACTTTTTCGAAAATTCAAAATCGGCTACTTTTAATTAATTTTATAACAAAAAATGAATAAAAAACATAAGAGCTAAAATTAATTATCTTGTGTATTTTATCATATACATGTAAATACTTCAAAAATACAATTTTTTTTCAACATTTAAAATTTCGGCAAGTAAAATTATGCAAAAAAGCCTTAATTTAGGACATACGAAAAAATAACATTTTTGGTCAATTTGAATAATTTTTATTTCTGTTACATATCTGGAAGCTATATTATTTTTTGTGTTTAATCAACAAGGCTGCTATAGTAGTTAAGAATAAATAGGTCATCATTGACGACAACTCACAAAGAGAGATAACCCATGGGCAACTTTTTGACAAAATTTTTTTTTTTCGAAAGTTTGATCAAGATATTGTTAAAACAATGAATGTATTTCACTTATTTTGTTTATGCTGATAAATAATAGAAATATTTGTCTCCACAGTTCATGTACTTGTAAACAGACACACAAATTTCAAACTAAAATTAAAAACACAGATTAATAAAATTCGTTTGCTAAAATATGCGCACAGTTTTGGAATGCATTCTCCTAACACTTTTTAGCTCACCTGAGCTGAAAGCTCAAGTGAGCTATTCTGATCACATTTTGTCTGTCGTCCGTCTGTCCGTCCGTCTGTCTGTCCGTCTGTCCGTAAACTTTTCACATTTTCAACATCTTCTCAAGAACTACTGGGCCAATTTCAACCAAACTTGGCACAAATCATCCATAGGCAAAGGGGATTCAAAGTTGTGAAAATTAAGGGCCACACTCGTCTTCAAGGGGAGATAATTAGAAATTAATGAAAAATTTCGAAAAATTTTCAAAAATCTTCTTCTCAAGAACCAGAAAGCCAGGAAAGCTGAAACTTGTGTGGAAGCATTCTCAGGTTGTGTAGATTCAAAGTTGTGAAATTCATGACCCCCGGGGGTAGGGTGGGGCCACAATGGTGGGTCAAAGTTTTACATAGCAATATATAGAGTAAATCTTTAAAAATCTTCTCCTCAGAAACTAATCAGCCAGGAAAGCTGAAACTTGTGTGGAAGCATCCTCAGGTAGTGTAGATTCAAAGTTAAGAAATTCATGATCCCTGGGGGTAGGGTGGGGCCACAATTGGGGATTCGAAGTGTTACATAGGAATAAGGCCACAATGGGGTGGTCGTAGTTTTACATAGGAATATATAGAGTAAATCTTTAAAAATCTTCTTCTCAGAAATTAATCAGCCAGGAAAGCTGAAACTTGCGTGGAAGAATCCTCAGGTAGTGTAGATTTAAAGTTGTGAAAATCATGACCCCTAGGGGTAGGGTGGGGCCACAATGGGGGTCGAAGTTTTACATAGGAATATATAGAGTAAATCTATAAAAATCCTCTTCTCAGAAACTAATCAGCCAAGAAAACTGAAACTTGTGTGAAAGCATGCTCAGATAGTGTAGATTCAAAGTTGTGAAATTCATGACCCCCGGGGGTAGGGTGGGGCCGAAATGGGGGGTCAAAGTTTTACATAGGAATATATAGAGTAAATCTTTAAAAATATTCTTCTCAGAAACTAATCAGCCAGGAAAGCTGAAACTTGTGTGGAAGCATCCTCAGGTAGTGTAGATTCAAAGATGTGAAATTCATGATCCCTGGGGGTAGGGTGGGGCCACAATTGGGGGATCGAAGTTTTACATAGGAATATATAGAGTAAATCTTTAAAAATCTTCTTCTCAGAAACTAATCAGCCAGGAAAGCTGAAACTTGTGTGGAAGCATCCTCAGGTAGTGTAGATTCAAAGTTGTGAAGGGGTAGGGTGGGGCCACAATTGGGGGGTCGAAGTTTTACATAGGAATATATAGAGTAAATCTTTAAAAATCTTCTTCTCAGAAACAAATCAGCCAGGAAAGCTGAAACTTGTGTGGAAGCATCCTCAGGTAGTGTAGATTCAAAGTTGTGAAAATCATGACCCCCAGGGGTAGGGCGGGGCCACAATGGGGGTCGAAGTTTTACATGGGAATATATAGAGTAAATTTTTAAAAATCTTCTTCTCAGAAACTAATCTGCCAGGAAAGCTGAAACTTGTGTGGAAGCATCCTCAGGTAGTGTAGATTCAAAGTTGTGAAAATCATGACCCCCAGGGGTAGTGCAAGGCCACAATGGGGTGGTCGAAGTTTTACATAGGAATATATAGAGTAAATCTTTAAAAATCTTCTTCTCAGAAATTAATCAGCCAAGAAAGCTGAAACTTGTGTGGAAGCATCCTCAGGTAGTGTAGATTTAAAGTTGTGAAATTCATGACCCCCTGGGGTAGGGCGGGCCACAAAAGGGGTCGAAGTTTTACATAGGAATATATAGACTAAATATTTGAAAATCTTCTTCTCAGAAACTAATCAGCCAGGAAAGCTGAAACTTGCGTGGAAGCATCCTCAGGTAGTGTTAATTCAATGTTGTGAAATTCATGACCCCCAGAGGTAGGGTGGGGCCACAATAGGGGTCGAAGTTTTACATAGGAATATATAGAGTAAATCTTTAAAAATCTTCTTTTCAGAAACTAATCAGCCAGGAAAGCTGAAACTTGTGTAGAAGCATGCTCAGATAGTGTAGGTTCAAAGTTGTGAAAATCATGACTCCCAGGGGTAGGGTGGGGCCACAATGGGGGGTCAAAGTTTTACATAGGAATTTATATATAGAGTAAATCTTTAAAATCTTCTTCTCAGAAACTAATCAGCCAGGAAAGCTGAAACTTATGTGGAAGCATCCTCAGGTAGTGCAGATTCGAAGTTGTGAAAATCATGATCCCTGGGGGTAGGGTGGGGCACACTGGAGGGTCGAAGTTTTACATAGGAATATATAGAGTAAATCTTTGAAAATCTTCTTCTCAGAAACTAATCAGCCAGGAAAGCTGAAACTCGTGTGGAAGCATCCTCAGGCATTGTAGATTCAAAGTTGTGAAAATCATGATCCCTGGGGGTAGGGTGCGGCACAATGGGGGGTCGAAGTTTTACATAGGAATTTATAGAGTAAATATTTAAACATCTTCTTCTCAGAAACTAATCTGTCAGGAAAGCTGAAACTTGTGTGGAAGTATCCTCAGGTAGTGTAGATTCACAGTTGTGAAAACATGATCCCTAGGGGTAGGGTGAGGCCACATTTGGGGGGGGGGGGTTGTTAAAGTTTTACATAGGAATATAGAGAGTAAATCTTTAAAAATGTTCTTCTCAGAAACTAATCAGCCAGATGATTCTTTATAATTGTTAATACTTTGGCTCCAGGACAATTCTTCGGCCTCACAAGAAGGTTCAGAGTTTGATGTAGCTTAATATCCCATATATAAACAATTGTAAAGGATCTTTTTGAGGACTGCAATACTCAACATGTGATATGACTATAAAATCATCCTGTTAGAAAAGGGAATAATGATTATAAACATAAGAATATCCAGCGGGAAAAATGGATTTTATTTATACAGGATCTACATGTATTATTGTACATTGTCCAGATTGTTTGTATTATGACTCCATTAAGCTGATTTTATCATACCTATTGTTCCTCAGGTGAGCGATGTGGCCCATGGGCCTCTTGTTTGTCTGATGTAACTCTTGGTTTCCCTAAAATATTTTTCAAAGAAAACACATCTACTAGTCCATCTTCACTACTTCTCTTGAAAATAAGTCTCAGGTGTCCCAAATTTAGTCCAGATCCAGCAATATTTTCTGTTGTACAGGATTTCATGATTTTTTCTCCGATAAGAGGGCGAAGGGAAGTGATGTTTTTAGACTTACAAGAATTGAATTCTTCCTGAAGAAATTGGCATTCTGTATGAATTGTGTTTAGTTTTGATGTACGTATGAAGGATCTAAAATTGCAGCTGAAACAGATTTTGATTGATTTTTTTCTGACATTTTAATTAATATATACATGTACTTCATTGCAGTGGACAAAAATATAGATATTACCATTGACAATTAATATAATTTACCATAAGCAGAAGGAACCTTTAAGTGACAGCTGCATTAATTATCTATTGTTTTATAACTGTTGATATGTTCTTATATATTTTCATGAAATAATTTTAAGGGCATTTTGTTAAAGTATATATACATTTATTGAAATTCAACGTTTTGTCTAGCGATTATATATTACTATTCTCAAATCAGCACAGATCTGTATGACATGAAATATTATAATATATAACTTTGTAAAAGAAAGCATTGCCTAGTAAATTGATTCCTTGTTAAATAAAGAGCATAACCTGGTGTGTTTTCATCACTTTGCCTACACATACATGTATTACCAGTTTATGTCATACCACATATAATCAATTACTTGAGTGTGATATCTTTATAATTCAGATTAAGATAAATACTATAACTACTAAATTCAGGACTAAAGTTGTAATTGTTATCTTTATTAAAAAATCACATCAAAATAAGAAGGGGCGGGGGCGGGGGGCGATAAAGTGAAAGTAGACCACGATTTTGTATCTTTTATAGTATTTGTATTAAAAGCATGATGGAACACATGAATGTTATACGATACAAAGTCTGACGAAATATACTCCGAAAAAACAAAAATATGAGTGATTAATAAATACACTTACCTCTTACATAGATGATTTTATTTGATAGCCATTTTTCAATGTGTTTAACGGTGTCACGTGTAATCATGTCCAACGCTACTCGAACCGGATGTTTTATTGAAAAATTATTTTTAAACGAGTTCTTATCCATTCAATGATGATAAAAGCAAGCTTTAATCCGCTGTAACTACTCTTCTGTAGGCCTATATTTTTTTTTTATTTATATCAATCAAATTTATGATGTTTTGCTTAAAACTTTTAAGGACGCTGTGTTACTTATGAGAATATTGACAATGCATATGCATACTTTGAACACCTCTTATAGGCGATTTATTGAGGATATTAAAAAAAAAAGAGTCGTTTCAAAAAAGTCTCAAATTATAATTAGCAGTGAACAAAAATAATTTTGAGTATAGGCCAAATTTTAGTACTTTCTGACCCTATTTCTTTGTAATGACGACCAACTCCCTGCCTGAAATAGAACTATGAAACCTATAGTTTTGGTGAAAAACGTAAAGATCTGGTCTACAAAATCATAAATTCAGTTTTCCTTACAGGTGTGTGGGAGTAAAGAAGATAATATTTTAATGTTATATGCATTAACATCTATACATCCATTTCGGCCCTGCCCTAGATTCAAAACCCATACCCCAGGGGACATGAAAATTAAAATTTCAGTAGAGGAGTTTTTTTTTATACAGATGTGTGAGAATAGAGAAACAGATTTTTAAACATTATATGCATTAACACTATATTGCCCCCCCCCCCCCATGTCCTGAACCCCTGACCCAGAGGCCATGAATTTCACAATTTAGGTTAAGGAGATTGTGGATATCATAGTGGGAGTGAAGAAGATAATGTTTTAACATTATATGCATTAAGACCTATACATCAATCTCATAGATGGTGAGGCGAAGCCGAGCCGTCTGTGAGATTTATCAACCCAATATATTTCCGAAGTGAGTCAGTAACTAACCTAATAAGTGTTTTGTTTTCCCGAGGACTATCAAGCGACATATTTATTTACAAAGAGCGATGATCTACGCAACACCATGTACAAGATGCCTTACATCTCGTCCAATTTAACACATTTAAACTCTTCAAAACTTTCAACCTCACCTTTCAAATACTCTTTGAAAAACTTTACTTCACCCATGTTTACTTACAATGTTTTGTTGCTATTCAATTTTAAATGTTTTCTCCCTTTCCTCTGCAGAGATTTGAGCAAATGTCGACGCTGCCATTTTGCTCTGCTCCAGACAAAACAATGTGACGTCAATATTCTAAAGGCAACTATTCTAATTCTAAAGAATTTCAAAGTGCAACTACTCCAAATACTTTAAGAACGTACGGCATGCGGTTTATGTATTAAATACTATGAAATGTCGAAATGAGTAAGCGAAGCGTCGGCCAATGACGGCCATATTGCCTAATATTATTTCTAACCGAACAAGTGTAGAGATATATGAGGCAATCACGTGCTATGTTTAAACCAATGAAAGTGTGACATTTCAGTCCAAGGGAAAACAAATGGCCATGTTGGCCCCACCCAAGAGCCAATTTTGGTTGAGGGCTTCATTGCCATTAAAATCACGCATTTAGTTTTTAACAAATATATATGGGAGTAGAGATGAAGATTTTCTAAGATATAATACATTTAACTATATGGCCATATTAGGCCCAACCTAGAGCCTGAACCCCTGACCCAGGGGCAATGAATTTCACAATTTTGGTAGAGGGTTTCATGGACTTAATAATCATGCAGTTTGTTTGTTTTTTAATGAATGAATTCAATATTTATTTGTTTTATACGATGTAAAATTGTTTTGGGAAGTTTACGCTTTTTAAACCGCGAAGCTGTGTAACATAAAAAAACACCTAGAGGTAAATGAAAAAGTCTGAAAGACTTCACATCCTACAGTACGTCATATTACCTCATATTCGCTTATATCAAGGGCACATTTATAGTGTCTAAATGGTTTTTATACACCATGTCGAACAATGTATGTTTTATTTTTCTTGCAGTTTTCTTTTAACCCGATATTTCGCAACATTGCGTTCCACAGAGAGAAGAAATGATGCGAAGAAAAACCAACGATTAACAAAAATCTACTTTTTTCACAGAAGACTGATCATTAACTATTTCAAATTGACTTAAAAAACTAACCAAAAAAATAACACATTCGTTACACAGAAGATCGCTGACAGCAATAAATATTAAAGCCATATATTTTTTTTTAAAAATGTCACTGATATCTTTCAAAACATTTATTTTAAGCTTGTCGTGTTAATACAACATATATGACCAAACTTAAAGACGTTTACTCTATTTCTTTAATCGAGTGATTGCAAAAGGAGTTATAAAAAGATTTTTAAAAATTGTAGTGTTTCATATTTCAATTGAAACAAATAAAATGAACATGAACACGTATATATGTAACAGTTTATAAACATTTATGATATTTGTTTTGCAAACTATAAAATGTATTGTGTCCCATAGAGAAAAGAAATTATGTAAAACCAAAAAAAATACATGTACATATTAAACCATAAAATTTTTACAGACATTTTTCAACACATTTATTTTAAGCCTGTCGTGTTAATATAATATATACGACAATACCTAAAGACGTGTATTGTATTTCTTGATATCGAGTTATTGCAAAGGAATTTATACCCCCCCCCCCTAAAATTTAGTGTTTCATATTTCAGTTGAAACAATTACCATGTGTAAGTATGTTTATAACGTTATCTATTGGATTTTACAAAATGAAAAAGTACATTTTCAATGACAAAAATGAAAATGTTATTACATTCATTGCTTGATAGAAAACGATATAGAAATTAATAGCGAGCAGTGGTCTTTGGGATTTTTTTTTTTTTAAATATTGAGTTATTTCTGTAATGTTTAATTATATTTTGTTGTGATTCTTAAGTGCTGTTATTTTTTGAAAATTTCGTCTGAATTCTTCTTTCCTCCTTCTTTTCTCTATTTTCTTTTTTGTGCCTTTTTTATCGCAAAGTCCTGAAAACAAAACACTAGTTTGAATAACATTTTAGACAATAATTTAAAAATATTTTTATTACAAATCAGTGCAAGCTTTTCCTATGCCTTTTATAGGCTTTCTCGCAGTGTTTGTGCATTTTTGTTTATATTAACCTATAAAAGTGAAAGGAATTAAAAGGAGAAACACTGATTTCTACCGATGGGAAAAATATCTCCTCATATAAAACTTTCAGTTTTATTTTTACAATGATTTCTTTTAATGATGTTTAATGCAAAAACAAAAGCCTTAACGTTTCATTAATATGGCATATCATTAAATCAAGAGAAACAGACGTAATACTGTATTAAGTATAAAGTATGGTTTGTGCAATGGAATCCAAATAATTTTGTCTGACTTTTCAAAACATGAGCGTTGCAGAACAAATCACATGCTAGTAATATGTTTACTAATATGATTACCTCAAAGATACAAAGATGATGCTATTAGATATCGTTTGGAAGACTTATGGGTCAAAAATATCTGAAATTCAAATTAAATGCTTTTAAGCCTTACGTTTGCATTGTTGTAAACAACACTCTTCTCTAGCTGGACAGCAAAGGAAGCGGTAAGGAAGAAAAAAGATGTTAATAGGGGACGGAATCCTCCAGTCGTAGTCATTGATGACCGTGTATCTCTCAAAACGCCACAGCTTTTCCGAGTTCTCCTGTACTCTCTCAAATGTGTAACTGAAAAAAGGGAATTATCTATCGATTTATGTATTTCGCGTAGTAAACTCGGGTATTTTATAAATATTTATTAAGGTCTTCCGTTTCCAGCGGAAGACCTTATTGTTTTCGTACTGTTTCTTATTAAGGTCTTCCGTTTCCAACGGAAGACCTTATTGTTTTCGTACTGTTTCTTATTATTATTATTTATTATTATTATTATTTTTTTCCAAATTTTGTGCACGCGATTTCTCGGAATCTGTTCGACCGATCTGAACCATTTTTTCACAGATGTTAGGGCGTGATCTAAAATTAATACAATTTTCTTAATTTTTTCGTAGTCACTTCCGGTACCGAATTGTCGGCCATTTTGTAATTTTTGACGACCCATTTTGTGCAGCTATAAACTTGGAAACCATAAGAGATATGAATATGAAATTTTCAGGATAGGTAGACGATAGTTTGGAGTTGTGCAGCATGTAGTTGTTTCATGGCTGTTGCGCCATTTCTTGGAGCTCGCCTGGGCACGAAAATTGGGTACGAAATTTCATTCAAAATTTTCACACGTTTTGACTTATATCTTTTTATCAGTTAATATTTTGTTAAGACATATATAACAAAAGAGGTAGAGAATCAAAAGTTCTTTCCAACAAAATCAAGAAAAAGGGGCTGGCCCCTTTATTTAGGGGCCAAGACACTCGTAAACTCTATTACAAATAACTTAAAAACGATAAAGATTTTGTAATGTATTATAGAAGCAAAGTTGTTGATCGTACCAATATCTATTACAAAAAATTATTACCACGCCCATTTATTACGTAATTATGGATTTTTAAGGGCCAAAGAACTTAAACTTTGACGCAATATAACTAGAGAAGTAGAAATATTTTGTAAGACATCATAGAAGAAAAAATGTTTGAATTAATGATTTAAATTGATTCCACTTATCAAAACACGAATTTCTGTCCCCATTAAGGATCTAGAGGGCTGGCCCCTAAAATATTCAAACATTTGTATCTCAAAAATGATCAACAATTTTAAATACGTGTAAGAACAAAAATTGTTAGTATTCTTAAGACCTTTTCAAAGAAATCAAGAAAAATGGACTGGCCCCTTAAATTATGGGCCAGGGCACTCTTAAACTCTATTACAAATGCCTAAAAAGCGATAAAGATTTTGTAATGCATTATAGAAGCAAAGTTGTTGATCGTACCAATATCAGTTTGTAAAACTCATAGCCACACCTATTGATGACGTAATTAGGAATTTTTAGGGGATTTAAAAATTAAATCTTTAATGTGCTGTATGTGAAATGTGAGTGGAAATTCTGAAATTTCATTGATATTTTAATGTTATCGTTTGAAAAATTGAACGGAAGACCTCCTCGTTACTCGTAACGAGATCGTATCTAGTTATTATTATTTTTTTTTTCCAAATTTTGTGCACGAGATTTCTCGAAATCTATTCGACCGATCTCAACCACTTTTTCACAGATTGTTGGGCGTGATCTAAACTTCATACATTTTTCTTAATTTTTTAATAGTCACTTCCGGTACCGAATTGTCGGCCATTTTGTAATTTTTGACGACCCATTTTGTGCAGCTATAAACTCGGAAACCATAAGAGATATGAATATGAAATTTTCAGGATAGGTAGACTATAGTTTGAAGTTGTGCAGCATGTAGTTGTTTAATGCCTGTTGCGCCATTTCTTGGAGCTCGCCTGGGCACGACAATTGGGCACGAATTTTCATTCAAAATTTTCACACGTTTTGATTTATATCTTTTTATCAGTTGATATTTTGTTTAGACATATATAACAAAAGTGGTAGAGAATCAAAAGTTCTTTCCAACAAAATCAATAAAAAGGGGCTGGCCCCTTAATTAAGGGGCCAAGGCACTCTTAAACTCTATTACAAATAACTTAAAAACGATAAAGTTTTTGTAATGCAATATAGAAGCAAAGTTGTTGATCTGATCGTACCAATATCTATTAGAAAAAATTATTGCCACGCCCATTTATTACGTAATTAGGGATTTTTAGGGGCCAAAGTACTTAAACTTTGACGCAATATAACTAGAGAAGTAGACATTTTTTGTTAGACATGATAGAAGAGAAAATGTTTAAATTTATGATTTAAATCGATTCCACTTATCAAAACACGAATTCCTGTCCCCATTAAGGATCTAGAGGGCTGGCCCCTAAAATATTCATACATTTGTATCTCAAAAATGATCAACAATTTTAGATGGGTGTAAGAACAAAAATTGTTAGTATTCTTAAGACCTTTTCAAAGAAATCAAGGAAAAGGGGCTGGCCCCCTTTTTTTTTGGGGGGGGGGGGGGCAAGAAACTCGTAAAGTATATTACAAATTACATAAAAACGATTAAGATTTCGTAATGCATTATAAAAGCAAAGTTGTTAATTGTAGCAATATCTATCTGGAAAACTCATTGCAACACCCATTTATTACGTAATTAGGGATTTGTATACATTATCTGAAAGTGTGTGTGTGTGTGTGGGGGGGGGGGGTAATTCTAAAATTATATCGATTATTCATGGTATGATTAAAAACAGAAATCGCAAGGAAGACCTACTCGTTACTCGTAACGAGATCGTATCTAGTTATAAATTATTATTGTGGACTAAATAACTGATTTTTTGTGGCAGAAAATACATTTTTCTAGGTCTTACCTGAACATAGCAATGACAAGGTTGACCAACAAGAGATTGGAGAACAATAGGTAGATGGCTGCTACTGCCGGTACTGTCCAATCTTCGCGCGGACACCTTTCAATGGACGTGTCGGACTCCCAAATAGAGGTCTCGTTTGTGCAGTCTGATTGGTCACTACCTGTTTATATTGATATTAATTTTATTATCAAAACAAAAAACCAAAAAAAAACATTTAACAAACATGAAGTTAAACAAAAACATGGCATTCACAAAAATTGAATCAATCGAATAATACTTTACTGTTACTTTGGAGTTGGAATCTTGATTAAACAATATTAGGGAACTGAATCTGAATACGTGCATATTTTAAACTATAGTTTAGATAGTGGAAGCTTTTTTTCGACAACTATTTTAACATAACGTGGGAATTTAAGACGAGAGTTTGTAATCACCAAATAGAATTGTCATTATTATGATGTTCTATATGATTTTTAATATGGATTTTTAAAGCTATTGGTGTGCCATCAACCATATAACTCCATTTAATAAAATGAAATGTCTAAATAAAAGGTTTGTTATGTGGACGAAAACATTTTAGAAAATGTTCATACTTCCATGTAATTACTAAATTTGCTTCCTGCTAGTAAAATGAAGATATTTAATTGGTGGACTTTTGTAAGAAATCAATAATGTATAAATAATGTCATTTCAAAATGTCACTTAATGTTTAAAATAGAACCGTTTTTGAATGAATCTGGATACTCACCACAGTAAAAAAAACTTTATTAATATATTCATTTTGGTCTTGAATTATCAAAGAAAAAGAAGAATTTGGAATTTCAAGTTAGTAATAATTTGTAAAAGTAACTTTAATCGGATTGATATGTTTTTGACTTACAGTGTGTTTCAATGAGTCACTCTAACTGTACAAAATACATTTTTTGCCAACTAAATAGCGCAAACCAGCAAAAATGTTAATAGTAATATAAAAACATACAATTTTAATGCTCAGAATAAAGTATGGGAAAAATAAGTATTTTTACCGTCAAGAGACTCAAGATTTAATTCCCCGTAGAGCTGCCAGTACGGGTAGTATATGATGGTCCATATCCTCCAGTTAGTCCAATCACCGCTCCATATTGTTTGGTGGTCTGGCCAGAGGTTTGCATGATAATACATTCCTACTCCTAATACCACAAAAACAGCTATAAACAGGAACCTAAACAAATCTTTTAGCTGAAAAAGATACAATATATATTAAAATAAATCCTTAATTTGTGATTACTCGAAATGATGCCCATTTATATAACATAAAAATATACCATTTCTTTTATCATAATAAGAGTCGGTCCCAATTTTCTGTGGATAAGGAAAACTTCCAAGAATCTCAGATACATCACCAGCAAAGACAGAGAAAACATGCGCCTTGCAACAGTAAAGTTTTTAGACGGATGAAAGTGGCGCACGCTAAGAGCTGCTATTAGCAACGCATAGGATAATAGGTCGACCACATTCCAAAAGTCATACAGATATCTCTTCATACGTGAGTAGTAACCTCTGTGAGAGCGTCCTCTAGCCTCAAGATAGCCCTATGTAGTAATTTAAAAAACACGTTATTTTTCATGCGACTTGAACAATTATAATTCTTAAGTATTTCGTCTGATGATATCTGCGCCTTTGTGGTCAGCTTTAATTTATTTATTTTTTTTTTTTTTGGGGGGGGGGGAGAAAAACAAATTATACCAATTCGAATACAAAGCATTATTCATATTACTTTAAATCAACGTATCATACATATTGTTTGGCGAACAATAAATAGTTGCTTTGTTATCAAATATTTTTTGTATTGGTTATATTGAGACAAGTATTAGAGGTGAAAAACAAATGAATACAAAACAGCTGATGAGTTCTTCAATGAAGTCTCCTGCACTCCAGAAATAGACATAGTACTCGAATAATCGGCCTATGTTCAAAACGTAGTATTTCGTGCTGATGCTTGTAAGCACAAATGCACTGTACATAACCAACATTGAGAAAAACATCATCTGAAATATTGAAAAGCAGATTAAAATACGTTTATTTTATTTTCTTCAATCAAATATTTTTTTCACCTCAAGCTAGTTTATCATAATTAAACTTACGTAGTTGAATACATATTTCGTTAGTGGAGCAGTAAGGAAACGTTTTGGCTTTTTGAAGGCAGACTAAAATAAAAAAAATTAGAATAGATTAGATTTTGAAAAAAAAATAAACATATATAATAATTCATAATTAATCGTTTGTCTCGTATCCAAAAAGACATGACCATTACCTTTAGGAATGGTTTTAAGTCAGGTGCCAGGTTGTTGTACCACTGTTTGTTCATAAGTTTCTGAGAAGACGTGTGGGCAACTATATCATACATAAAATTCTCGTAAGCAAATGTTAATGGGCTTGAATAAATCCCCCACACAACGGCTTCGTCATCCATTAAATTTATTGCGTGTTTTGAATCTTCCTCGTACATACTGTCCATCATGCCTATGCATCGTCGTTCAAACATTCTACAAAATAATCACAATACCATTTTGCGATTCATTTTCATGATCTTTTTTCTTATTTGTTTTTTTTTTGGAAAGCATTCCAGTTTATTAAGATCAAGCACTATTGAATGAAAGATGTTTATGGGTTTATAAAGTTCAAAATATTGTAAACAAAATGTTAAAAATGCATAATATTAAGAATTTAACGTAGGTTTAAACAGTTTAACAAAATGATTTTCTTTATCTTTACGCAATTGTTCATAAAATGTTCGTTAATCTAAAGAAAATCATTTTGTTAAACTTTTTAAACCTTAGTTAAATTCTTAATATTATGTATTTTTAACATCTGCATATAATGTCTCTTTAACATATATATATATATATATATATATATATATATATATATATATATATATATATATATATATATATATATATATATATATATATATATATATATATACATGTATATAATTATGTACAATAGACACTGTACTTTTATCATTATACCGGTAATTGTGTTGACTCTTTTTATGCACTGTATAATGTTTTGACGTCACTATGTTTTGATGTCATAATCATGTCTTCAACGCTTTGTTTGTATAACGTTGCCTACCTAACGTCACGAGATTGACGTCATAATGTTCTTGTTTAATTTGTTTAAATCTACTGAAGGGCACGGTAGGGCGAAATCGCTATAGATAAAAGTTGTTTGAGCATTTGATTTATTCGTTGTGTTTATTCATCCCCGATACCAAGAAAAAGGATTTGCTGAATATATATATATATATTATTACTTATTAGGTTAGTTACTGACTCACTACGGAAATATATTGGGTTGATCAATCTCATAGATGGCGAGGCGAAGCCGAGTCGTCTATGAGATTGATCAACCCAATATATTTCCGTAGTGAGTCAGTAACTAACCTAATAAGTGTTTTGTTTTCCCCGAGGACTATTAAGCGACATATTTATTCACAAATAGCGATGATCATGGCACAGCCATGTATAAGATGCCTAACATCTCGTCCAATTTAACTCATTTAAACTCTTCAAAATGTTCAATCTCACCTTTCAAATACTCTTTAAAAATCTTTGCTTCACCCATGTTTACCTACAATGTTTTGTTGATATTCAATTTTAAATGTTTTCTCCCTTTTCTCTGCAGAGATTTGAGCAAATTTCGACGCTGCCATTTTGTTCTGCTCCAGACAAAACAATGTGACGTCAATATTCTAAGGGCAACTACTCTAATTTTAAATAATTTCAAAGGGCAACTACTCCAAATACTTTAAGAACTTACGGCATGCGGTTTATGTATTAAATACCATGAAATGTCGAAATGAGTTAGCGAAGCGTCGACCAATGATGGCCATATTGCCTAATATTAATTCTCACAGAACAAATATAGAGATATATGAGGCAATCACGTGCTATGTTTAAACCAATGAAAATGTGACATTTCAGTCCAAGGGAAAACAAATATATATATATATATATATATATATATATATATATATATATATATATATATATATATATATATATATATATATATATATATGATTAAGATATAATATTTTTCATTTTTCAGTTTTCTCATTTACAAAAAGAAAAAAAAATGACTTTTAATAAAGAAAATACTGATTGAAATGATAAATATGGCTTTTTGACAACTGTGTATTTATTCCAAGCATAGTTGTTTAAATATTGCTTTCAAAGTTTCCTTACTTTGAGTGTTCCTCTAAATCACTTGATAAAACTTGTTCCTTAACATTGTTGGCTTTCTTGGAAAGTTTGCGAAGGATGGCAGAACAGACGAGTCCAGTCACTAGCAATAAATTAATCATGTTAGGTTTACAATAGCAACAGCAAATGTAAAAAGAAATATTTAAGCGTATGTAAAAATTACTTTATATTAAGATATATATTCATAAGAATGCAATCAATATAGATGTGCTACAACTATCAGGACGCAATGATACAGTATATCAGTATGGCAAGCTTGTTTTTTGTGGCATGAATTTGTTTCATAGATTCTCGATAAAAATATTATAATTCGACACAAGGATACAAAATATGATCACTTTATATATATATATATATATATATATATATATATATATATATATATATATATATATTCTAAGTTTTCAATATCTTATAAATTTTACAGCTTCTAATGAACTATTTTATAGCGTTTAAACACCTTTTGTCCTCAAAAAGTACATCTTTGTTCAATGCTCAGGCTGTTAGAAGAATAGGACATTCTCCTAATCATGATAGCGGGTTTGTTATATTTTCACAATAACTGTTTTTAGCTGCCCCTACACCTGATGAAACTATTCAAACTTATCTAAATTTGCATATTTAAAAAAAAAAAAATTACATAAGTGATTATCTCCTCTCAGCCAACAAATTTCAGCGATATCTTTTCGATTCGCAAAAATAGCCCACAGTAAAATGTCGGAAATGTCTGCATCTTTAGACTCGTCGTTCCCATTGTTTGGCTTTTGTTGAGACTGTTCTTGAGTATTGTATTCTGGATTAAAAATCAAACATTCGTTTAATCACAATAAATATAATGTAGTGTGATATATATATTTTGGCATGGAATTTTTATATCGTATCTTTTATTATCCAGTTGATGCTGCCATATATCAATATGAAATTGCTTAGACTCGGGGGGTTTACATAGGATGGAATAGAATCGCCATGTTATCCCGATAATCACGGGCGCAAGGTGTAGATTTAAAGACACAGAATAATATAAGATGCAATATAATAATGCCACGTCGTTATTTTATTATCTTTTACACAAAAAAACACACCTTTTTTTTAAATGGTTGAAAGTGTAGTGAGTGTAAACTAAGTGTTAAAACTTCCAAACTTAATTGTAAACAAGGCGCAGGCTAACTTTGAAGTAATCATTTAAGGTTTTACCCGGGCATCAAAATTGAACGATGCTTACGTCATTATAGCCGATGTATATCGGGGATGAATTTGATATATAAACAAAAAGTTTGGTTTTTATTGCACAAGGCGGAATAATGTATATGTGCTTAAAGCATACATAATAATATAAATTATTCAAATCACGTGAAAGTTCTCCGAATTAACATCAATTTTCTGTAAAGACCAAAATATTACCATAGGGTCATGGCACACACCATCTCAGATTTCCATGAAACTTTCTCAGGTGATTACACATTATCCACCATCAAAACAATGCCTATTACCTTGGTTGCCATGGTAACCAATTTCATTCATTTATGGTCCAAATACACAGTTTTAAAGTCGGTAAATAAGGTAAACTCAAAGTCACAGGACAAGCTTATTTATAAATTATCAAGATATTTCACACATACGTTACATAGTACAAATATAGATGTACATTATGCAAGAGAAAACAATCTCAATGACCTTGTTCTTTTTAAAGCTGATGGCTCAAAGATGGCTAAAAATTCTAAATTTTGATATTTCAATTTTCACCCTGTATTTTCTAAAGTCTCTCAAAAACTGCAGGCATAAAAAAAATAAATCAATTGCAAATTTTAAAACATTATCTTTATATATTATTTATACAAACCAGAGCGGGTATTTTTTTCGTTTTTGTTTATTTTACTTCCAAATATTATTATTTTGACACCTTCCCACCCCCCCCCCCCCTAAAAAAAATTAAAATAGTGTTTAAACAATAAGTTGATCATAAAACTCCTTTAAAATGCCTTTCCTGCTTAAATAAATAAGAAAGTAATTAAATATTTTAAATTAAATTCAATGTATCAGGATAATTTAATTTGGCTTTATAAGAATTGTTTCTATATCTTTTTTTGGCAAAGGGCATATAAGTTCATCCAGGAAACCCTATGAAATGAGTCTTAACAAATAATAATGGCATGAAATGCTGTTTTTAGATATTTTTCCATTAATAAGATAGGTTAACTGCTTAAATAGATGACAATATTTACGATTGTTACCACTTTCAAAAAGCTTTAGTTGAGTTTTGTGTATGATAAAGGGCATATAACTATAAATATCAGCACAAGGGGAAAATGATATATCTTTTCGATGCAACTCAAGAAATAAAAATCAACACTTACTTAAAAACTAATAAATAATTCTTCAAATAAATAGTCAAAATATATTCCAAATCATGAATAAAAAAATCAAAATACAAAACATAGTGACAATTAATTAATGTTGAATTGCTCAATATTTTAGCGAGTTCAGTTTGTTCATTATTTGTTCATCTAGCATTGTAAGTCAGACTGCCTTGCTGGTCCAGGTATTTAGTGGACTGTTCTGGTCATTTTCCTCAACACTCTGCAATGTTGAAAAAGTAAAATATAACATTTAACGATCATTAAATAAAATCATTTAATTGTATGCACTTCGCAATAAATACCACAACATACATGTTCAAATAAAAGCAAAATCTTAATGTATTTATGTTTACATGTACAAAATTTAAAAAAAAGAAAAAGAGGAAATGGATTTTAATTAATATATCAAGTTATATTTATTATTGTTATACTCAGTAGTATATTCTCCCTATATTACTCTATATAGACGAATAGTCAGTAATTATAATATTAGCTCGTCCGAAAAATATTGACCGGTCATTATTTTTTTAATATTGACCGGCGAGGAATAATACCTAGAGAATATTCCCTCTATTTCAATTAATCGCTTCTGATTTGTTGATTCGTAAACGATGACGTAAATAACTCTTCGCGACTCCAAAACAAGGTGACGTCATAATAGACAGTCAGTCAAGGCAAGCAAACAACGGACGCACAATGCTATCATAACGGATATAAGGATTTGCGATTTTTTTTTAATTCAAATCAGGTAGATCATCTGTATGATAATTCTTACGAATATCACCAGTGACCGTTTGATGCTGCGGATATTTTGGAGATAAACTTTGCACAATATTGAATTCGTGAATTCAATGTTGAGCAGAGAAATTCACGGCGATCTGTTTTTAATTACTTTCTTAAATTTTGGTTTGTTTCTTCATATAACAAAACAAATGTTGACTGTGTTTTCGGGCAACATTGATTATATTAGCTCCCCCTTGGGACGAAAATATTGCCCTCCGCGTCGGACAATATTTCGTCCCTCAGGGGCTAATATAATCAATGTTGCCCTCAACCCCAGTCAATATTTGTATAATGTTATTTTCACTTAGAATATTAGTCTATAGCTGTGTGCACAAAATAACAACTGCAACTGAATACGATATAGCATAACAGGGCCTAACATTAACTAAAATATTATATATTATAATACTAAATATATTATAATATTCTTTGGGCAAGTTGCTTACTTGTGTAAAAGCTATCATAAATTGTAATTTGTCATTGAAAAGCATGGAAAATTATGAATGGCATATGCAATAAAAAATAGAAATTGATAAGAGTATGGTTGGTCTCCATAGTATTTACTGTCACAAAATATTTCATTAAAAAATATTTATTATTGCTGTTATCAAATACAGGGGTGCGTCTTTTTACCCCAATGAACCCCAATGATACCCCAATGAACCCCAATGATACCCCAATGAACCCCAATGATACCCCAATGATACCCCAATGAACTTTGAAATACCCAAATGATACTAAGTATGTTATTAATTGATACACTTAATGAATTTTATGTAACAACATGTTACACAAATGAGGTTCATTGGGGTATCATTGGGGTTCATTGGGGTAAAAAGACGCACCGAAATACAGTGTATATCAGTACTGGGTCAGTATAAAAAATCTTAATAAAGAAAAAATAATACTCATGTTTAAAACATATCTTACTATTGTATATAATATCATTCAAGAGAAGAATATTCTACTCAATCTGTTGTGTGTTCTAGTGATATGACACGGACAAGTAGATTTAGCACATTTGTTTTAGTTACTAAGCTACTATATAGCTTGGATATAGGTTTTTAACCTTTACTGATAATTCATATTTCTTTTTTATACTTAACGTTTGATATGTTCCAATCAATGAAAAAAAATGTTTAATTTTTCATAATATTTTATGAGGTATATCATCGTATCATAATTGTTCGAGAAAAATGAATTGTAAACCAGACAAGTGTTTGTGTAGATTGACTTGTCCAAATACAATTACAAAATCAGCTGGACACAGCATCTGGACAAGTGTTACTGTTGATCCCTGCATGATTGATACATGTAATATACTATCAGCTAATTTGAATATCTACATGTGACATCACTTTTTGATTCATTTTGTTTAAAATCATCAACTCACATTTTCTGTTCTATGTCTTCCTTTCGACTGACTCTGTTGTGATGATGAGAGCCAAATTCATTTATTTCTGCAGCATACACATACTCCTACATTTGTATTTAAATATATTTACAGCAAATTTATAATAAAATGAAACATTTTAAACATTCCCAAATTACCTTTACCTTTACTTTAATGGTGTTAACTTTACATATACTATTTAATCTAAATTGAGTAGTTCGTTCCAAATTGTATTTCCATCACTGTTTGCTTAATTAAGAAGTCTCAAATAAAAAATCCACAAACCCCAAAACAACTTAGGTATGAAATATAACATGATGCAAAAGTAGTATATAAATCAAAAAGGTGAAAAACGTTTTTTTTTTGTTTTTTGTTTTGTTTTTTTTTTTTTTTTTGGGGGGGGGGGGTATTTTCTATTACTTTAAGTATCAATATACAGATAACCTAAGATTATCAATTTAAAAAAAATAATAGCCATTGAAATTTCACATTGCGAAGAACATGAAGGACTTGGATGATACTGTCAATAATTGGAGAGGTTTTTTTTTTTGGTTTGCCAAGGAAATTTGATGCCTGATTTTTAAAATTTACTCTGTACATTTAGACCTGAAGTGTATTCATTAAGGAAATCAATAAGGATGGAAGCTTGAACAGACTACAAGATTAGTTGAAAATTATCTGATTTGGATGCGAATATACATACCTTGATCAACTGGATTAAGGCCTGCTATGGACTGCATCTTATCTCGACAGACTGAATTTTTATGATCCAATTTTTTCACTTGTTTTTTAGGGTTCTCAAAATGAGCAAATCCTACATAATGGGGATATAGGTCTGGTATTTTAAACATATATATTTAAAAAAAATTGGGTCAATTTAATTAAACCACATCACTGACACAAGTTCTGACATTCACTAAAAATGCATGGCAATGATGGATATCTGTAATCGGTATAGGTACGGAAAAGTATATCCTCAAAACTATGCTCATCATGACTTGAAACTCTGGAAGAGTACACACTGCAATTTTTTCCATCTTGGACACACCATCAGTCCGGGGTGGGAGTGTTTAATTGTATTGCATTTCTATATAAGTGTTGCAGGTTGGTAGCTCATTATCTTCCTTGGTTGAGTGCTGGATTCGTATGTCAGATAACCGAAACTTATGTAGAGGAAATTTCTGTCAGTTTCACTTTATTAAGATTGTTTTAATTGCACAAGACAGTCGCATGTTTACAAACGGTTTGAATACAGCACAGATCGGTAAGCTAAATCCTAATTGATCATTGTTCATTTAATATTTACCAATTCATTAGAGACCTACTCTAAATACACTAAAACTTAAATCACATGCTTTCTCCACCCCATTTGATGTATGTTTTCCAACGTCTGCTTTTGCTATGTTGTTGTGACGTCTTTTTTGTACTTCAATACAGACGAATCAACAAAGAAAAGTAACTTAAAGTTGGATTTTGTGGAAAAGCAATATCTTCAAATTGTTTTATTTGAAAGCCAGTGAATATACATAAGCCAACTTTGGTTGTACTTATTAGCCAAGGTCTTATCTTATTAAAAATGTGTTTATTTGAGCTTTCAATTGCCTGCTTAAAATTTAATTGATATTATTTAATGTGCCTGTTTTTCACTATTTTATAAGCTAAATCTATGAAACACAAACCGATGGTATTGTTATCTGTACATTTCACTGAAATTAATTTATGTGTACAAGTACATTAATTACTTGCTTATGAAGTTAAACCAATGTCATGATCAATCCTTCATGCATTTAGGGAGCATATGAGCATATTTATGTAATGGTACTTTATATGACATTTTAACCAGAAGGAAAATGTTTTAATATTGTTGCAATGGAAACGGAGTATGAACTGTCAAAAATATACCCACAGAGAATCTTCATATGGAACATTCTTTCAAGTCGATGAGATAAAATTTAATTCCATGATAGTGCGTTGCCAAGTTTTTTTTGGTATTTACAGAGAATTGATGTTAAAAAGTAACATGCATGCAAATGTAGACTTTAGGGAGTTATGCGTGGTACACATAGCATATATTTACACACAATCGGAAAAAATGTCATAAATGAATCAAGTCTGATTTCACATTTAAAATGATTGCTTACCTCTGTATCGCAGCATTTTGCGACATAATCCTGTAGCTGCATCTGCCACATACTTAGATAATTTTGTTGTCTTCTTTTCAAGATCATCATTCTCCTTATTAAGATCATTATTTGCTTCACTAATTTTCTCTCTTTGTTTTTTCTTCATATCTTTGAATTCATGGCATAATTGTTTTGCATGAGTTTCTTGTATTTGCTTTTGAAAAAAAAATACTTTTATGTTATATAGTTATAAAATAAGAATTTTTATAACAATTTTTATGTCTCTATAAATGCATTTAGAATAACAAACATCCTTTTAATAAGCAATAAACTTAATAAAGATATTCAACTTGCAACAAATCTGTCATCATACTTTTAAAATCCATTGCATGTGGAGACAATCCTTTTCTTCGAAATCACATTTTTTGCATGCTACAGTCTGAAAAAAAATCTTGATATGTACTCATAACGTATATTATTTGTCTTTGCATTGAGAGTATAAGATGGACAGCGACTCCAGATAAATCAGGCACATTGTTAATGTTCGCATGCATGACTGGGTTGAAACAGGTACATTTAAAAATACACTAAATCAAATCTACGCTAACTTGTTTAAAAGTAAATTTCCTCCATAAATCGTACAAATCAAATATGATAGGTTAACATTTTTGCATTTCAACGGAACATATCTGACCTGTTCATAGAGTCCTGGTAAGTCAATCATTTTGAGATGAACTCCTCGATCTATCAAGACCCTCACGTAATCACATCGATTCGCCTTTAAAGCTTCCAAAAGGAGAACCTACGTTTAAATTAGAAAGATTTTCCTAACATCAGACAACAGTTTAGCACAATCACGTGACACAATTTAGAGTAATTATTTTCATTCTTCACATTGCAACAAAGATGAGTATACATTCGCTGAACGCCAAAAAAGAATTGATTTCTGATTGCTTTTACCAAAGCCTCAGCTTATGATTTAAAAACTTTATAAATGTATGAAACATACGTACAGGTCCACATTCGACTATTTTATTATATTCTTGCAAAAGCTGGTATCCAAAATAAAAGTACAACGGAAGTGAAGTAGGAGTTGAGTATTTTGGATTTAAAACATATGGTCTCGATTCCTTATATCCTATCAAAACTTTTTTAATGATTTTTTCCTCAGGGCTGGTGAAGTTTCTTCGCAAGAGTTTCCATGCTAATGAGAAACCTTTAAATGGATTTTTCCTTTTTCCAGTTGGTGATTCAGTCGAATCAATTTGTCTCGAATTGTATTTTGGTGTATCATCTGAAACTAGAATGCAGTGGTTTTTAGTTATTTCATTTAAAAAAGACGTTAGAGAAAAAAAGAAGCTAAACTATATTTTACGTTAACATGCTAAAAATATGGTTTGGGTACGCGAATCCTATAGAAACACAATGGAAACATCACATTCCTGTGGAGAAAATGCTGTTAAAATAGCAAATCAGGAGGCGCCACTCATAGACAAGTCAATTTGCGTCTATTTGGGACGGATCTTGGAAAAAACAGCTTAAATATATTAACATCACTGGATTGTAAAATGTTGTACAAACTTAAGTCGCTTCCCATCAATTTATTCAGCTATTCTGAGGTTTATTTTAGGGTACAAGTTACGCTATTGGCAATATTTGGCCGCAAAATCTACGATATTTTCACCGTCTCTGCGTTATTGATATTGTGCAAGGTATTAAGTATGTTATTAGCTACATCCTACAGGCACTAAAATGACGTAATTTTTCATAATGATGCCACTAATGTGCGCTAAACATGGAATGCTCGTTAAAATGCGTTACGATATGATGTTTTATTTCATTAAAGTAGACACTTTCACACGCGAAAACCACTTTTATAGCTTACGTGCAGGCTCATGATTTCATTTTTTATTCATATAATTAAAATGGTGTTGGTTGTCACAGGTGAACAATATGAATTATTTTTTAAAAATAATACAAAAAATGAAAAATTTGTGTGGGGTGGGTGTGTGTGTGTGTGTTGGGAGGGGGGTGGAGGATTCAAGGATAATCCTTTTTTATTTAGCTATTTAAACAAACTTAAACATTAAGAGAAATCAAAGTAAAAGAAACAGCAATCAACACCAAAAACAACAGATTACAAGACAAGCAACGTTTAGATCTACGAGATTGTTCTGGTGGATATCTGTTGAGATAAAGACCGAAAATAATCGCTGACATATTGAAAGACTGAATCAAAACACTAACAGTTTCTTTTAAGGAGGCCGGCTATAGTTTTCATTGCGCATGTTTTTGCGCATTCTGGTATAATACAGTGGATTTATATTCTTATGAAATATTTACGATGTCATTTATAAAATTGAACACATTTAACAAAATGCAGATAAAAATATTTAGATTTTTAAAGAAAATCTTTGTTTTTTAACGATTTTCCGTTGTGCGGTAGGGGAGTCTTGCCATTGCGCTCTTATGACGAAATGATCAAATGAAGCTTTGTAGGAGTTCCTTATTAGAAATGATATAAAAGAAAAAGTAAAAATTGTACACCGTTGAAATTTTATACACAAAATTATGTTATCCTCGGGGACATTTTTCTTATTTTCTGAATAAATCCAATTTACCAATCTTTATTCGTAATGAAAGAAATGTATATGATAAGAGTTCAATTTGGCACCCATAGTTTGCCATTTCTTTTAAGTGTTTCTGGTACAAAATTTTTTTATGTTACATGTATCTTGTAGAGGGGGAGTTAATGTAAAATATATTGTCACCTATTTATTTGATTTATTTGCATTCATTGGCAGTATGTGACGTCAGAAGTGACGCTATTTCTATAACTCAATCAAAATCAGTCAAAAGTTGACATTTATCTTATTTTTTTATGAATGGGGAAATATAGAGCGCATGCTTGAACAAGGACAAATTTGTTATCACTTATTAGCCTTGGTTAGATACATCTCTGGTTAAAATAGTTTGTTATGCAGAAAAGAAGGGAAAAGGTTGTATTTACGATGTCATATTTCTAAATTGTGGGCAGTTGAATCAAAATGAACATTATTTAAAACATGGCATATATATCTGTACATAGAAAACAAAGAATTACAGTAAATTGATGATGATCATTTTAGGGGGCCATTTTAGGCCCATATCATACATAGTTCTTTATAGCAAAATTTGGTGCATTTTAGTATTGATGGCCCCACTAAAAACAAGACTATAAGATTTAGTATTTTTCATATAAGGTAGAAAATGCAATAACCAATCATATATAACAATTTAAAAAAAACAAGCTATTGTAGTGTTTTTTTAATCTGCTTCGAACTTCTATTTGTTTTTTATTTTATTTATTTTTTGCTTCGACAACCATCACTACCCAAAACTATACACTTCCGTTCCTATTGTTTTCATTTTTATAGAAGAATCGTAGAATCAGTGGATCGGTATATAAAGGTCCTTCGATCTTGTCTTATTTTTTGACTTAATCTTAATAAGACACTTTAAACATTTAGGTAGAGTTCCTTTCATGATCTTGTCTCAAAGTTTTTTGACTCCATCTTTATCAGACATTTTAAACATTTTGATAGATTTTTTTCCGTCTTGTTCTAAATGTTTTGACTTCATCTTTATTGGACATTTCAAACAGTTTATTTAGACATCATTTGTTTGAAAAAACTGAGAGAGAGAGAGAGAGAGAGAGAGAGAGAGAGAGAGAGAGAGAGAGAGAGAGAGAGAGAGAGATAGAGAGAGCAGGTGCATTTCATCAGTAAAACACTAATATGTTTTCGTTTTAAGTAATGCACATTGTGATAGAATCCAACAAAGACGTTTCAGTCAGAGTCCATGTACTTTAACTGTCAATCAAATCAGCCAGCGAGCTGCACCAAGTGCTGTTTTTATGATAAAGATTTTCGAAGTCCGAAAAATAATTAAAAATACGTTTGACAATAAAGTATTTTACAGTGTTTTATTGCTAGCGCTCTACGTTAGTCTATACCTCTGAAATACGCATGCTCGAGTTCACGGTCGGGCATTCTGGGAAAACTACTATAGATAGACTGTACGATGACAATTTCGTTTTTCTTTAAAAAAAAAAGGATATCCCTATTTCTCCGGGGAATTTGCCGGTAGACAGTGTACTGCCATTGCTTTTCTGGCCCTTAGTTTGGCGACGATCGAATTGGGTAGTCTTTGGACAACTGATGATATTGATAATATAATATATAGAGGGAACGATGAATATGAAAACACTATTCTTAATCGCCAATGTCTAGCACATCCAAGAAACTTGCAGCATAACGAAATTCCACAATCTATATCAAATTTTCTGAATTCTAAAATAGACTATATAATTGCACCACATCAAAACTTTTCTGGTGTTGTGGGTAGACAGAGTAACCCATATGCAGGTAGTCATAATTTGCAAACAGCTTTGTTAATGGGATTTTCTGGATCTAATTATCTGTTAGCAACATTTGATATTTTATACTACTGCTTTATTTTATGATGAAGTGTCAAATTCTTATTATTTATTTGATTCGCATGCTTGTAATGAAAGTGGACAAACAGATGCTAATGGCTATGCAATTCTATTGGAATTCTCTACTGTTCTGCAAATCTTGCAACATTTACAAGGAAGACATTTAAATCAAGTGTTTGAAGTAACAGCATTCAGTTTTACACAAACAGTTATAGCTGATTCATCACAATTATCAGATATGACAGACTGTTTACAAGATGTGCCTTGCCCATTGCCGAGTAATGGGATTCTAACACACCAACATATATGAATACTTCTAACTTAAATATTGAAGATCATTTTTGTAACATTTCATATGTTCAGCAGACTTCTGAAACATTCTACAACCTGAATCACACTTACTCAAGCTCAACACGAAAGATGCACGATTCCAACACACAGTCATCTGTGAATGCATCCAATTTCAACTGTACAATTCAAGATTATTTTTGTAACCATTCAAATTTTCAGCAAACTTCTGACACATATTACAACCTTAATCACACTTACTCAAGCTCAACACAAAAGATGCACGATTCCAACACACAGTTATGTGTGAATGCATCCAACTTCAACTCTACTTTTGAAGACCATTCATGTAATCATTATGATTTTCAGAGATATTCAAACAAGCGTTGTAACCTTAACCACACTTACTCATCACAAATGCCTGCAAAAAAACCAAACATATTTCAACGTCTCCTATATCTTATGATATCTGTTATAACAACTCGTTGTCTTTAAATTACTTTGAGTTTAATACATCAAACATATGTCCTATTGTTCAATTGCCTCACCAACCTCTTTTAGATATGTGTTAGACTATATCACCTACAGTAAACATTCAAACACAGAATGAATACATGTGTAACAGTCATGAAGTTTCAACAAGTATATGGTCAAAAGCATATAGAGACTACATTAACATGGAACCAGAATTTTCCTGTAAAGTATGTAATAGGTTCTTGTTTAAAAAGCAAGTGTATAAAAGTTCAGATCAATATCCAAACTATAATGTGAGTCAAGGCGACACATTGTGTAGCTGGTGCAAATCTTCACTGAGAAAAAATGCCTTTCCACCATTGGATTTTATTTTAAATAATCTGAATGCTGGAGATATCCCACAAATATTGCAGGACCTCAGTTTGGCAGAAAAACGATGCATTTCAAAAATAAATACTTTTTTCACTTTGTTAATTTTGCCAGCTTTCCCTGTGGGCCAGTTAGGAGTGAAGGGCCTTGTGGTACATTTACCATTGCCAGTTTTTGAGATGGCTCATAATTTACCACGATACTGTGCATCTTCTAATGTAGCTATTATTGTTCCATCATCTTTGAGCAAACCATCTGTAATTAATCCAACAAAAGTTTTCAAAGCTTTGAGGTGACTGTGTGCTAATAATTCTTTATATTCTGATATTTCTTTAGATTGGTATGATTCATCACAAAACTCTTGTTATAATTCTATAAATATGGACCAGTTTCAGTTTCAGGACTTTGGAACAATTTATTTAAATACTACAATGCCAGATATAAGTATAAGTAATTTTTTATCCCAACAACCATATATGTTACCTCTAGCACAAAACTTTACAAATTTAACAAAGATTGCCAATGGTGAAGAATAAGCTTTTCCTACTTTATTTCCATATGGAAAATCGGGCTTTACATACCCCGCCACAAAAAATTAACACTTCTTCAGT
Source organism: Magallana gigas (assembly GCF_963853765.1). Lineage (NCBI taxonomy): Eukaryota > Metazoa > Mollusca > Bivalvia > Ostreida > Ostreidae > Magallana > Magallana gigas. The sequence continues at coordinate 6,785,178 of NC_088853.1, read as the reverse complement.
ACTACAAAGCCAAATTATATAATATTGATAAACGATGGCGTTCTGATATTTCTTATCTTCTTTCTTCAGTTGGTTCTTTTGAAAGAAACAGATTGTTTGAACTTATATCTGTGTACATGAGAATTCGAAAAACTGAAAGACCTATTCATCTTCATGATATTCATCACATTTCTACAAATCCAGATATACTTCAGAATTCTTACATGTTTATGAAAACAATGCGTGGAACTGCAGCATACTGGAAAGATGTATTGTTCAATTTAATTGCTATGCTAAAAAATTTGGGTTGTCCAACACTTTTCATGACTCTCTCTGCTAATGATTACCATTGGAAAGAGCTCGCAAAAACCTTGAAAGTTCTTCTAGAAAATTTACCAAAAGCTGTTCAACAAAACCCCCTGATTACAGCTATTCATTTTGAAAGAAGGTGGAAGGCATTATTGAATCATGTGTTGCTTTCAGGTGAACAACCATTAGGAGAAATTGTTGATTATTTTGCACGTGTTGAATTTCAGTCACGAGGAAGTCCACACTTGCACATATTCTTTTGGGTGAAAAATGCTCCTTCCTTGCAAACTGCTTCTCCTGCAGAATTAATTGCTTATATAAACAGAACCATACATACCACAATACCTAAAAATAATACATCCTTGTATCCTTTAGTTAAATCATTACAAATACACAATCATTGCAACACATGCAAAAGAAGAAACAAATGTAGATTTTCATTTCCATATACCACTTGCGAGAATACTAGAATTATTCCTGCACTAAATGTTTCTGGTTCTAGACGATTTTATGAAACTAGACGTACTGAGCCAGATTGCATGGTAAATGCATATAATCCTTGTATTCTATTACATTGGCAAGCAAATATGGATATTCAAATGGTTGGTGGCCCATTAGGCATTGCATACTATATATGCAGTTATGTTTGCCGAGCCGAGCCCAATATTTTAAAAAATGCTTTAGCACAAACCCCCTCTAACATGAATACTGCTAATGCTGAACCATCTATGCGTAGTCGTCTCTCTAAAATAGGATTTTGCATATTAAAACATAGAGGCAGCATACCGTATTGGAAATTTACAACTTGTTTGGTACTCCAGAGAGATTGTGCGTGTTATTGCATGTAAACCAGAAAAAGGATTCAAGCGTTTGAAGTCAAAACAGCAGTTGCAATTTTTATCAGCCAACACAACTGATGTATTTGACTATAATATTTTTGATTATTATTATGCTCGCCCAGAAGCTCTTGAAAATCTGTCTATTTTCAGGTTCATTCGCTTATACAAAGTTTCAAGGCAAATCCCCAAAACAAAGCAGGTTATTTTTACCTGAAAACATTTTCATTACTGAACGTGCCAAATTTGCAACAGTTAGGGTTACAAAACCTCCCTATGGAACAGACGATTATTATTATGCACTTTTACAACTGTACTTGCCTCATAGAAATGATGAAAATTTAATATACCCTTTCACAAATAGTAAGGAAGCTTTCCTAAATAAATATATGAATTTTGACAGACAAGCCTTGTGTCTCTGATAGCCAAAATAGTGTTCTAAATAACTCGGTAAGTGATAACTTTCCAAGAACCATAGAACTTTTCTCAGCAGAGCGTCAATGGCATGAAATGGTAACTTCAGTTTCTGACCGAACATTTCGCCTTACTTCACAACAAATGACTAAAGACCAAACAAAAGTTTTTAGATATGTAATTCAAAAATTTCATCAAAAGTCTGTATTCCATATATTTATAACTGGTGGGGCTGGTGTTGGCAAAAGCTTTTTAATAAACCTGTTGACTAAGTACATAACTCTGTGTCAATCAACATTAAGTGGTCATTGTCCAGTTTGTACTGTTGCACCAACAGGAGTTGCTGCATTCAATATTCATGGTAAAACCATACATTCTGCTTTTAGATTGCCAGTGCAGCATTATCAACACACTGATGACTATCCATTATCATCTGCATCTCTCTCATCTTTAAGAAGTCTCTTTACTTCTGTCAACACTTTTATTAAAGACGAAATTAGTATGGTTAGTTCTAGGAAGTTGGAGCAAATTCATTTAAGATTGCAAGCTATCAAAAGTAATGAACTTCCATTTGGAGGACTAAATGATATTATTGTTGGAGATTTTTTCCAGTTGCGACCAATTCGTGCAAAATTTGCTTTCACTCACACCACATTGTGGCCTTTATTTACACCCTTCTTTCTCAATGAAAACATGCGTCAATCTTCAGATCATTCGTTTGCACAATTATTAAACAGAGTTCGTATAGCCTCTTTGAATCCAGATGACATCAAATTACTAAAAAGTCGTTTAATTTCTGAAAATACACATTTGGACCTTTTACATATATTTCCTTTGTGTCAGCAAGTACAATTGCATAATTACAAAATGCAGCAATTGCTGCCAGATGAACAATTCCTTGCTAAAGCTTACCATTACTTCTCTGATAATGATGCAACTCCACATAACCCAGTACTAGATAATTCTTTGATACCTCAGGATGATCGCAATGCTTGTGGACTTCCTATTCAACTTAATGTCTCAAGAGGTACAAGAGTAATGTTGCTAAGAAATTTAAATGTACAATATGGTCTAGTTAATGGTGCAAGAGGTACTGTTGTTCGTGTTCATTCCAATGACAATAATGTAAACACCATTGATGTTGCTTTTGACCATTCTGTAGATTTGCCTCAAGCGCTCTGTTCAAATAATAGTACTTACTGTGTTAACAGAGTAAGACAGAGTTAGAAATAGATATATAATCAGAGAAATGTTTCCTCTGTTACCATGTTGGGCAGCTACTGTTCATAAGATTCAAGGCCTACCATTAGATAGTGCCGTTATATGCATAGACAACTCTATATTTGAACATGGCCAAGCTTATGTCGCCCTCAGCCGTGTAAGAACATTAGAGTCTTTATACCTCTCATCTTTTGATGTCAGTAAAATTACTGCAAATGCAACTGTTGTACTGGAGTATTTAAGATTATACAGATCTCTATCAGATAACACAGATAAAACCTAAATTACATTTCCTTTGGCTAACTGTATTCAGTGTGTCGGCACTCCCACGTGTCCATCTCAACTCTTTTATTCCAAGTATAATCTTCCCATAGTAAAACACTCAAATGACTTCGATTTTTTCTATTTTTAAAGCATTATCTCTTTTCTGTCAAGAAATATTGATTCCAATAGTAATTACCTAGTCAAACATGCAGTTTTGATTCAATTGAAACAAAAGCTTTAATAGTAGGCGGTAGAACTAACATATATCACAGATTATTTCTAGTGGTATTTAGCATTAAATGAAAATAACATGAAGTTCAATGACCAAAACGTAAAACAGTATCATACACATCAAACAAACAAAATTCATATTATCAAAAGATAAGATTTTTCTCTCATTCATTTATCATCTCTACATTCTCATACTTTCAATGCTTCTAATAGTTTTCTATTGAAAAACATTTAATTCCAACTCATTGATATCAGAATTATTACTTTGTGCATCAACAACGTGAATCATCATTGTTCACTACTCATTCTGGCAGAGTTGAACATAGTGCCCAATGATAATAAAATTGTATAATCATGTAATTCACAAACAAAATCTGTTGTGCAAGTGTGTCAACGTGCCAAATACAATTACCCATTTATTTTGTGTCGAAATGTACTTTTCCTTTAATGTATTTCTTTTTTCAAAATAATTTACAAATTAAGATATAATTACAAGGTAAGTGCTGATAATCAGGTAATAAAAAAATTATCCGAACACGAAAGAAATTAAATGTTTCTTGTGATGATTCTAATTAAGTATAATCCTTGATTTTTTTGTATGTTATATCGTTTCATACTTTTTTTTCAGGAAATGTCAACACTTTATCCTCCCTAAATGCTATGGAAGGTGAATTTCACATGCGGAACTTCATCACAGCCAAAATATTGAAAGTCGAAAGCCCAATCAAATACAAAAACAAACAAAAAGTGAGGAGGGAACTATGTTGAAAGCACTCATTGCAGACGAAACAACATCATCTAAATGTTTAGCTTATGACCCAAAGATGTTCCCTTTATTCCAAAAGGATGAATGCATTGTATTACATGATATTATTAAAAAAACAGTTGGGTAAACATTTCGTAAAACATATAAAACAATTTTTATAAACTTCATTAATTTATTTATTACATTTTTGTGCATGTAGTACATGCATCTTGAATATTTTTTATACCCCTGCTATGAAGGAGAGGATGTATACTGTTTTACACTTGTCAGTTTGTAACAAATTTCTATCTCATTTTTCTATAAGGAACTATTCATTGCACATGCTTAAAATTTAAAAGCTCTCTTTGGTTAGATATGTCATATGACGTAATTCATATATACCTACCAATCGCACGTCAACTTCTTGTTTATTAAAGTCTTTGTGTATATTTTTGTGGGCTCAGTATACTAAAAATTAAAAACATTTTAATGGCTGCCTAAACATGTGGATCACCGTTTGATTCCAGTCAAGTTTGTTACCATAAGGATACTTTTCATTGTCTGCATGCTTTCACAATAAAGTAAAAAAAATGGAATTTAAAAAATACTATTGGGTTGTGTACTCGTATTAACAAGCATTCTGAGAGTATTGCATCTATAAGCAATAAACGTCCCCTACCGGTTTGTGGAAATTGTGAAAACAATGCACTGTTATGCAGAATATCGAACCCAAACTTTAAAAAATTGAATATAAAAAATAAATTTTCTCGAAAATATGTCAACCAGACGCTACAAAAGTGTAACCTTGATCTGTAGTTTGACATTTTGAAGCTGTTCAGCAAATTTAATATTATTACCCAAACACATAATGAAAAAAAGGGTGGAAAACTGACGTGGGACAGACAGACAGACTGACGGACGCAGAGGAAAGCTATAGTCCCCTCCGGTGAAAACCGGTAGGGGACTAATAAGCATCAACAATTTGAAAGAATAGAGCAGTTGTTATTTCTAGAACATAAATGATAAAAAGTGTTTAAAAAAAATAAAAATGATAAATAACAATCTGCCCACCCGCCCCATATATTTTGCAAATCAGGATAAGAATCTAAATATTAATTTTATGTGGTCTTAAGTCTAAATTTTTGTGCCATATGCTGGGATTCACTTTTTAACAAATTCAATGATATTGTTAAAAGTCGACTTTGCTCATTCTGTATATTCACATTAGAACGGGGGTATCACAAGTGACCATTGCCTTACAGATATCTTGTTTGTTTTTTCCTCAGGGTTTTAATCATTACGCATGGGTCTACAGTTTTCGCAACAGCCAAAGACACTGTCACTGTTCCAGCTACAATACTTAGTGCAGTTCAAGAAGCTTCAGAATCCAAGGATGTCAGTATTCTTATAGCAGCAACATCACCAGTCAAACAAGAATTTAGTGTGAAAGGAAAAGTAGTCAGTGTAAGTTTACAAGCATTGGTCCAAACCACTATTTGGAGCATTAATGCTTCCTCAAATATGGCAAATTTATGCTATGTCTGCTTATTTCTTATAAAGTGATAACTATTTCATACTTCATTGTTACCAACATTTACTCAGGATAGTGAGCAATAGGCAATTCTTTGAATCTAATACGTTCGCTGGACAAAAAAGCAAAATAAAAACCTATGCTGTTAAAGCCAACATAAATTCATAAATACACATTATTTCCTTTTCATCTCTGACTACCACCATATTAGTTGTCAGTTTCTATTCTTAGGCTCATAGCTACACATACCCTATATAAGGCCGTGAGCAATATTCATGCTTCACTGCAGTCAAGTATTTCATTAACCTGAACATGTTATATTTGACAAAAAAATTGTAGAAACCCATTTTGAACAAAAATATGGCAACCACTTCACCAGAAAGGAATATTCATTGAAAGACAAACTTAACAGACTAAAATCTAGGCACACTTTCAAAATTCCTTGATCATTGTATAACATTTTTCTGGGTCCAACTGTTATAACATTGCAGGTGCCCAAACCACTATGCAGTGATGATATTGACTTTAGGAAACAAACTGTTTTGTGAAAACTTATGAAAACAATGTTAGGTTGTTACCTTTATGGATATACTATCACTTATCTACTGTGTTGAATGTAGTGTTGCCAGGGTCTACAATAAAATGCAGACATCATGTACTCTTTATGAACAACACAGCTGTTCGATGTGCACACGAAGTAAGGTAGTACTATCGGAGCAAGATAATGCGGATACATTGAAAAATATTTAAAAGAATTAACCATTTTTTTAAGTTTTATTGATTGTAGTTTCCTTTAATCTTTTTTACAAACATATAAATACAATGTGTAGTTCTATCATTTAGAAGTCTGTGCAACCCGATTGTTTTGATAAAAAAAACAACCAACACTTTCTCAGCCGGTATATATATATATATAATTATTGTTCTTGGTTTAAAGTTTGAAGTCCTTCTGTCAAAGTATATTCAGGAGTTGAACAATGAAGTTTTTTCTAATTTGACCTTGAAATAAAAATTTTAGGTCAAGGTCAAAATTTTTGGTAAGGTTCAACTAGGTTATATACCATCTATCCATGATACAAGTTAAAAGTCTGTATGTTAAAGGAGTCTTGTGTTATAGTCCGGACAATATTTTTTATGAAAAGCTTGACCTTGAAGAGCAAAATAGGTCAAGATAAAACCAGTTGGTGACGTGCACTCCTTCTCATTACCATCTACCTATGTTCCAAGTTTGAAGTCCTTCTGTCAAAGTATATTCAGGAGTTGAAAATGAAGTTTTTTCTAATATGACCTTGAAATAAAAATTCTAGGTCAAGGTCAAAATTTTTGGTAAGGTTAAAGTATGTTATATACAATCTATCTATGATACAAGTTAAAAGTCTGTATGTTAAAGGAGTCTTGTGTTATGGTCCAGACAATATTTTTTTATGAAAAGCTTGACGTTGAAGAACAAAATAGGTCAAGGTCAACACGTTTGGTGGCGTGCACTCCTTCTCAATACCATCTACCTATGTTCCAAGTTTGAAGTCTTAATGTCAAAGGGTATTTAAGTTACGGCCTGGACAAATTTGGATGAAGAAGAATAAGAAGAAGAAGAACTAGAGCAAAGCTCGTTGCAAAGCAACGAGTGGGTCTTCCGTTAATGTCAGAAGTAAAGCTTGAAGTTCCTGTAAGAAGCAGAGCTCTTAAACCAATAACAAGAGTAATAAAAAGAAAAAGATGAAAAAATCGAATTATTCCTGGTACGACTTAACAAAATCCGAATGATTTTAAGTACGAATTAACAAAAACCTTTTTGATTTTAAGAACGACTTAACAAAAAAAATCCGAATGTGTTTAAGTACGACTTAACAATTATTTTTGGTACGAGTTAACTTTACGATTAACATTATGCTATTTTTCAAACCAAGGACGCGGAATCAAAATTTCCGGAAAAATCAATTTTTAAACCCCGATATCTCTGTAATGCATCGTCCGATTTTAAAACGGCTTTCAGTGTTAGATTCAGCTTAATAAGCTCTACAAAACACATATTCATTTTTGATTTGATCAGAAAATTCATTTTTTCGAAAAATTTGTTTCACTTCCGGTTTCGACCGGAAGTGACAGATTTTCATTTCCAGCCTTATTACAGAGGTAAATCGATCAAATCATAACCATTGAAAATTTCAAGCCTCTTTCTTAAAGCGTTTTTGAGAAAAGTCCGGGACAAAATGACTTTTTGAAATTTTTAAAAATGACGTCACGTGAAAACGGAGGTGACGTTCTCTTTAAAACTTTTACATTTTTGAGGGACGCCAACTTGCAAAAATCTCTGAAAATTTCATCAAAATCGGTTTAAAACCTTTTGAGTAATGAAGCAAAAAAGGAGTCAGAAGAAAAGAAAAAGAATAATAATAATAACTAGAGCAAAGCTCGTTGCAAAGCAACGAGTGGGTCTTCCGTAAATGTCGGAAGTGAAGCTGGAAGTTCCTGTAAGAAGCAGAGCTCTTCACCAATAACAAGTGTAATTTAAATAAAAAGATGAAAAAATCGAATTATTCCTGGTACGACTTAACAAAATCCGAATAATTTTAAGTACGAATTAACAAAAACCTATCTGATTTCAAGAACAACTTAACCAAAAAAATACCGAATGTCTTCAAGTACGACTTAACAATTATTTTTGGTACGAGTTAATTTTACTTTGAACATTACGCTTTTTTTCAAACCAAGGACGCGGAATCAAAATTTCCGGAAAAATCAATTTTTTAACCACGATATCTCTGTAATGCATCGTCCGATTTTCAAACAAATTTCAAATTTGAATTCACCATGGCAAGTTCTATAAGACTGTGGTATTGTCTTATTTTGATCAAAAAAATGAAAATTTACAAAAATTGGAACTACTTCCGGTTTTGAGCAAAATCGGTGAATAAAGTTTTAAACCCCCCAGTACATCATAGAATTGATACATCTATCATCAGTTAACATTTCGAAGCGATATCTTTAAAGTTTTTGGAGATATCCTCCGGACAAAATCACTTTTTCAAAAATTAAAAATGGCCGTCAAACTTGAACGGAAGTGACGTAAATGCTGAAACTTTACAATCGTTGAGGCATGATAACTTTACAAAAGCTCTGAAAATTTTATGGAAATCGGATGAAAACATTTTGAGATATAAAGCCGAGAATGAGTCAGAAAAAAAATAAAAAATAAAATAATAATAAAAAGAAACCGAAGAAAAACAAGAGGGTCTTCCGTTGGAAACGGAAGACCCTAATAAAAAGAAACCGAAGAATAACAAGAGGGTCTTCCGTTGAAAACGGAAGACCCTAATAAGAAAGTCGACAAAAACAATATGTCTCCCCTTTGAAAGGGGAGACATAATTAACATTACAGAATTTAATGTATGCCACTTTCTCTTTCATTTCCAACTCACCACTCAAAACATGAATATATATGTGTTGAATAATTTCTTTCCAACTAGATGCTGCATTAATGAAAAATGTACAAAGAAAAAGATCAACGAAATGATGACCTGCACATATTGCCATATCAAATACAGTGACACTAGTGCCGGATATGCTGTTGTTGTTAAACTTCTAATGAAGAACAGCAGAAATAATATGCAGATTTTCACAGATGCCATTGAACAACTATTCACATCAATTGGGAAAACTGCAAACTTTTCTGATGCCGTAACACTCCTCCAAACCTTTAACTCTTACCAGTTCCTGTGAAATACACCCCAAAAGGTGACAAAATTTCTTCATTGCAAGATGTTTAGACAGTAAACTTGCCATTCATTCTTCTGACAAGCATTTAAAAACTTTCAATCCCACATGGAAGTTTTGTAGTACACTGTACATTATTGTATTGATATGTAACCTATTTTAAAAATGCCACTAATTGTACATGCTGAAGATCAAAAGAATTTCTGTTTTTCCATTTGAAAGTAGAAAACATTTCTTTGATTTCTTTTTTTTAAATTCATTGCTGTCATCATGATCATATTGACTAGTTATTCCATATATCTTGATGTTCTTTTCATTGGGCTTTCAAATTTTCAAACCATTACCATTAAAAATAAATTCAATTATGTGGAAAAAGCTTGACCAGTTTCAATCTCGCATGGAAGTTTTATAATACATTATTGTATTGATATGTAAGCTATTTGAAAATTGCCACTAATTGTACATGCTGTAGATCAAAAGGATTCCTGTTTTTCAATTTGAAACCAAAATAGGTTTCTTTGCTTTCTTTCTTTTTTTTTCATTGTTGTCATCATTGTTATATTGCCTAGTTATTCCATATAACTTGATGTTCTTTTATTGGACAGTATCGCATGTTCCATTATTGACAGCTATTTTTGATGAGACTTGTACATTTAAGCAAGCTACTCCAGACTAAGGTGCATTGATCCTGTAAAATGTGTAAGCTACTATATAGGTACAGTGTATTGGTCAAATACATGTACATGATTCATGTTTTTAAGAGTATAATTTTATTGTGTATATCCTCCTCTGCATTGCTTATGTCGAGAATGACAACAATTGCAAAAAATGTTGCAGTTAAATATATATGTTGCAATTTCTATCTTTTTTTATTCTTTCAAATGTTTAAAACAATATACTTGAAACTTGATAGCATATTACATAGGCTTCAAGCTCTACTTGTGTGTTACCAGTTCTAGCAGGACTGGTCACACTCCAGTAGGGTGAAAACAATTCAAGGAGGGTATTGCATTACCTATTCTCTTCTTACCATGTTTACGAAGTTTTACAGTTCCCCTTATTTCTAGCGGACATTATAAAAGTTAAGAATTTATTTAGTTTCTTACATTAACTTTCATTAATAATGACGATAAGTTTATCAAAATTTAAGCAAGCGTTCTGTAATCTGCTCTTTGAAAAAACATCTGTAGACTCTAGTTAGCATGTCGCACATGTATTGCAATCTAAATCGTTTAACCAGCAGAATTAATACTTAACGAATGTTGACAATATTCGTCGAAGGACCTGTTCTACTCTTTAGACTTAAGTAATTACTTAGGAAATATAACAGTAACATTCGGCTCGAAAAGCTGCTTGGTCTGATAAAACCAATTTTTCTCACTTTGGAAAACCCATAAGGCCTAGGTTACCATAAAAAGTTGGTTTCTTGAAATGATTACCATACTTTCACTTTCATACCGCAAATGCCTATTATCAAGTCGTACATAAAATTTCTTCCTACGATCTTGTTATTTAAACGATATGTTAATATATTTGTAACAAATTAAACAAAATATACTTGAAAATTATTGGGTTTGTTCTTTTTAAACATTCTAAAGAAGTGTATGAACTGCGATAAACATTACTTCAGTTGTACGAGGGTTATTCGCCTTCATATAAGAGATTTGCACCGGTCGTGCTACAATTAAGTTGCGCGAGATGATAAAGAATGATTACTAAATCTTAACTTTAACGTATACAAACAACAACTCATACGTGTATGATATTACAAATAAAACTACACCTTCATCCTACCTAAGCACGCAATCGACACTTCTCGGGCTTTTCTGCTCCACAAAAAATACTGTCTACTTTTTAATCGTTAAAAAGATCAGCAAAATAACCCAGTTAATCACTTATCTTCCTTTGTGTATATAAAAATAGCTACAGCGCTAGCTCACCTATCTTTTTAAAAAGATAAACTTGTAATGCATAATATGATTCTCTCTCTCTCTCTCTCTCTCTCTCTCTTCTCTCTCTCTCTCTCTCTCTCTCTCTCTCTCTCTCTTTCTCTCTCTCTCTCTCTGAGAGTGTATATAAGTGTGCATACAATATTGTGAAACTTATACAGATCCAATTTGTTTTTAATATCTCTCAAGTCCAGTCCAACCATTCCCATTTCTTTTTTAGTCAATGATATTTATAATTGAAGTTACTTATCAAACTTGCTGAGAGTCGAGGACCCCCTTTCCGTTTCTCCCCTGCCTTCTTCGAGTCCATTGTTTATGCATTTAAAATTAAAAGTTGTGCCCAGAAAGGTTATGAAATCTTAAGAATTTTTTTTTGCTTCCTGTACTTTAGTGAATAACCAATAGAAGCCGTAAGGTACTTGTATTTTACTGACTCACTACACCGTGGAATAGTGTCTCGATCAAATCAACAGAGAATTACCTGATTAGAAAAGATACAATGTAGCATAATGCATTAGAAGTATTAATATGTAAGTCATGAAGGCGAAAATATATACAATTTGTATTTAAACTGTTATAATTTCAAAAGTTCGATGAAATTGAAATAAAACACACCAAGATTTTTACTTGTGGTCTGCGATTCACAAACCCGAAACTCAGGCACATATACCAGTATGTTCTTACAACACAGATACACTTCTCGCGTAATATGCATAGCGTCGCGTTTAAAATTTCGAGGTCTTGCTAAAGAAATCGAACAGTTTTCAGCACATATTTTATGACATATATGTTTAAGTCATACATATTAGTTATATACTGTTGAATTTGATAAAATCAAGGCTTTTTAAAATGCATTGTGCTGTGCATATTTGAAACACGACATATTTTGACCAAAAACCTCCCGTGTTATTTCATGAAGTATAGGTAAAATCTTATCAGATTGTAAACTGTTTTGAATTAATATAAAGTTTGATAATATAGGGGTTGACAAGAATATCATGTAATAAACTCGAGGTGCTTTCCGAGCTCTGCCAATCAGGTCCGAAAGGATCGGATTGAAACAAATCGTTTTAACTATATAAAACAAAAGTATACAAAACAATGTGTCCAAATTAATTACCTATATAAAAGGAAATATTGAAAACACTAATATTTGAGTCCATCTTACACGTTGAACGTTATGTTAATTTTTCATGTCAAAGTTTATGATTCTCTGCGGCGTTACACTATTTCAAAGGATGAAGAATCAAGTTTTATGCAAAAGCAATCTATGTTATCTAACAATGTTTGGCATCAAATAGAATGTGTCAAAAAGGGGAAAAAACCTCTAAAGCTTTGAAACGAGTGCAAAACCTTTATTGATCGCCAAAAAAATAAAATAAAATAAAACATATATTACAAAGGTTAGGAAGACGGTTATTCAGCAGCTTAGTTATTTCCCTGTCACTGAACACTCTTGCAAACACCTTGCTTTAGTAAAGAAAAAAAATGTATCAGCTTACCATTTTTAATTGTTTCCAGAATATTTTCAATAGACCAGCAACTAACAACAGTATCTCCTACAATATTGGATAGCGTGAGTGGGTCATCTCGATCAAGGTCAAATATTCCAACCTAAATGAAGATTTTCACATATTTTATTAGGATTGTGAGCTGAAACTACTTTTAATGATTCGTTTCGCATATTGAACTACTTGATTCATTAAAATATTGATTTTTTTTCCTTTTGCTGCACTATTTTACTTTAGAATAAAAAAATATTTTTAAATTGAGGTAGGAAACTGCAGTTGTTCATAAACTATATTTTTAAGATAATAAATCTGACGGACTGCACACACACTTTAAAAATTTACACACTTAATCACATTTCTTGAATAAGGCAATACAATTTTAGATAAACTGAAATATTGTTTAGTACTATAACAATTTTAAGCAATTAAAAATTTTAATTCATTATAATGTTATACCATTAAGCATTTTGTTTCCGTTGGTTAATGTGAGTAACATATTAAATTGATAATTTTGACGAATAACAAGCTTACAAATATTTAAATACATGCATCATACTTAATTGGTGGAACAAATCAATTGAATATAGGCTCATCCACATCCGTAAGACTTTCGATCTATTCCTCTGACTAGCATATTTTTAAAATCTGAAAAGCTGTAATTGTCTACGCTTATCTTTACCTTAACTCTCTCTCTCTCTCTCTCTCTCTCTCTCTCTCTCTCTCCGTTGATTAATAATATTTGATTTTTAGCCGGGCTCTGCTGAAAGCATAGTCCTGGCTATAGGCAGGCAAATCGCCAATATTACTATAAATAGCACAAATAAACAAACAACCAAACAGCGTCAAGGTAAAGCTTCCGCTATACCAAATAGTTACACAAAGAGCCACGTTTTGTCAAAAGTGTTGGCATTTTGTTTCTTTTTTTTTAAATTTAGAATGAATTGTCTATCTTTTATAGTTTTCTTATTAATAACGTGTTTTTAAAACATTACTATGCATTTTGGACACATACAATGCGCATGAATTTCCATGAACTACTTTGCTGCGCGATGAAGAAACGGGGATTGAATATATAATGCTTGTTGCAAAATTCAAGGCAGCAACTGTTAAACTTTTTAACTTCTACTAGACAGACATATTTTTTGTTTATAGCCGCTTACAAAATTTGGTCGCTCTCCGATGCTTTGCCGACATTAAAAGCATGAGAGAGAGAGAGAGAGAGAGAGAGAGAGAGAAAGAGAGAGAGAGAGAGAGAGAGAGAGAGAGATTTTCAGTCTTTACTACACAATATGCATAAAGACACACCAAAAAGAGCCCGGCTTTCAGTACTTCACTACTTTGATTGATTGATTGCAACGCTATAATTCTTGTCGTACTTGTGACACCAATTTTCACTACTTACCAAGTTCCTAGCTATACGGATTTTTTCTAAATGTGTTTTTAGTTCCTGGTATTTTGTATCATCGAATTGAATGCCCAATAAAATGCTGGCTTTTTTTGGAAGTAAATCATCACTACAAATACATTTTTTTTCTGAATAATATATGTACGTAAAATATATGGGAAGATATTGACTCTTTATAACATTATCGTAAATAATTATCTGCTATAAACCTGGAGATGAAATGCAACCAGATAAGAAGGAATAAACATATTACATAAATTAAAGTTTTATCTTTAAAATATATCTACACTTAGATATACATATAGCAATTTTTGATTCAGATTTAACGATAAGATTACAATAAACGTAAAGTACTTTTCTAAGTAGTCAACTACTACGTCCGCTGCTGTTCCGGATCCCTTCATAATGATCACGGGGAGCTTTCTTTCAAGTGCCTTTGCAATGTGAGCTATCGTATCAATGTCTCCCTCACAGACAATAATAGCAACAGGTACTGGCATTCCTGCAATAGTCTTTTATAATCTGATTTGCAATTAAACAAATGCATTATGTGACAGGTTAATAATTTGCAAAATTACTTAAAATATTGAAAACGTAATTGTTTTTTCAAAGTATGGAACACTTATTCAAATATTCCGTAAAAAATAAAAATGATTTTCAATATTACCTGTACAAATTAAAAAAAAATAATTATGTTATTTTTATGACAATTACTGAATCAACTTAAGCGCATTCTTTTTGTTTAATTTATAAATAAATTCAAAAAAAAAAACTGCAATACATAATAAAAAATATTACAAATTAAAAAATATAACAAACAGAAATTTTGAAATGTTCAGTGGTATATGGTTTTTGTTGGTGACGAGATCAAACTCTGTGAAGCCCGAAGATACAAAAAACTACAAATGTGTTTTCATGTCTTTAAAAAAGCGGTAGATAAATAAAAAGGTCCTTATTGTGAAAGCAAACTTGTCAACTTTTTATTTACAAAAGTAAGTGATTACCGCTTTTGCTTTTTTTATGCCAATGAATAATAAACAACTAATAAGAAAATAACCAAAAAAAAAATAATTATATAAACAAACTAACATAAAGAAAAATATATGCGAGCTCAAATGTAAAAATACGTGTTTTAGATCTAAAAACATCGTTTGTACTTATTTATAAATTTCGAAATTAAATAAAACGTGTCTTTTTAAGGGGGGGGGGGGTTCATATGGGAAAAAAAATGTATATACTTTGTTATTGCTGTAACTCAATTCTACGGATTGTTTATTTGACACAAAACAAATATAATGTGAACTTATACAAGCATTCTTAGCATAATACCAGGAGGAACCATGTCGCTCAGGTTGATTTTTTTGAAATAAATTAACGTCAAGATCTAGTAAATGATTCCAGGGTGTCATTTTGGTGCTAGAACCATAATGACGTCTTAATTGATTTGAAAAATTTTTCCCGTACTTTAAGCTTTTAAGAAATTATGTAGAAAATTAAACTATTTCTTGAGATTTTATGTTATATCATGGAAAAAGTAATCCCGATATCAATATTCGATTTGATATCATTTTAAACAGGAGGCCAAAAGCTTGTTTTATTTCCGTTTTGGAGAGTCTGTAGATACATTTTATTGGTCAAAAATTGATAAAACTCCAAACTTTGTTCCTTATTTCCTTCATATGTCATTAAAATTATATTTTAAAACATTTCATTGTGTTTACCAAACATTTTAGCACCGGTACACCCTATCAAACAAAGCTATTGTTATGAAGCATCATTTAATGAATTTATATCTTAAATTTTATAAACCTGTAGGCATCTTTCATTTACTAGATCATGACCTTAAAGCATTTGAATTGTATAACTATAAATTCGGTGCAATACTTAAACTACAAAATAATGGGTCTACGAAAGAGTGATCCTTAATCAATTGAAAAACAATACATACTCGCGTCAAGTTTTTGGCTGAAGAATGCAACAGTTTGTTCAGAGATGAATTTTTCAAATTTCAACAGAAAGTTGTCGCCTTTGCCAGAAGTAGTTTTAAATACCGTTGGCTTCATCGGTTTAACCTCTATGAACGACTTCCCCTTTTGTGTTGCCGAATTATTTGTCTACAAAAGTAAATCAATGATTAATTGATTGTTTCAATAACGTATCTTCTCTCTCTAGGTCAATATTGCAAGCTGTATGATTTTGTGTTAAATGATCGCAGATAAACTGCATTATGCATTGAGTCGTTTTAACGATTCCATTTAATTCATCACTACATCTTAGTCTTCTACTACACTGTTATAGTAGGTATAATGAAAATTAAAATAAAATAAAAAGAAATCACTTTTACTTACGTACAAACTGCTTTAATATTGTGTTGGACATTGATCAAATAAACAATGTAAAAACATATCGTTGTTATATAATGACATGCAATAAAAGAAAACTATTTGATTTATGTTTAAAGAGACAGTACGGCGCATCTTATCAAAAACCCGACTTGAAAAAAAATTCCGATCGGGTTTGGTATTTTTGTACTACTCATGAATGTATAAACTTTCAGAAAATTACAAAGTTCTTCGTGCAATAAATCTAATCATATCATTAAAATTAATAATTACGTATAACCTATCACATAAATACATTGCAACGTGTTCGGGGTTCAGCCTTCTATACTATTACGCATGCGTATTTACTGTAAACAAAACACATGCAGGGCTCGCGAAGAATCTCCTGGACAGGTTTGTTGATAAAAATATGTCTTTTCTACTTCTCATAGGTAAAAACTGTTCAAAATTGTTAAAATAACCACAATTATTATTTTGTAAGCATGTATTTATCGTGTTTATCATAGGAGTTGCTACAACCTAAATCTATTTTCATAAATGAGGCCCCTTGAGGGGTTATTTGACATATATATGTCTATTCATTTTAAAATGAACCTGAATTTGTAAGCCATTTATAAATTATCGAGTAAGAAAGAATGTGTTTCGTTTAGGGAATCGCTTTAACCTCGTTTTCCATGAAGACCGTAGTGGGACGAAGATCTTGTAGTTTTGAGCACCTGTCAATTACTGTCAATCAAAGTCCACGTGGTACAAATAAACGATATAAGATTATTTCGGTTTGTACGACCCTTGTATTTCCGGAAGCTCATAGTTACGTTAATTAAGTATGTGTAAGGGATTTCCATGTATTTCAACTATTACAATCAACGTTATTTCTTATTTCCTAACTATACAATAGGTAAATCTGAAGTTATTTACACATGTGTTTTCAGCTGTACTGTCTCTTTAAACCTTTTTTGTTTAATACAGATTGACAATCATTTGAACCTTATTGCCAGCCATACTGATGAGTTTGACATGCCGGTCAGGGTCACTGATTTCCTTTTCGAAACTTTTAGTTTTAAACTCCATATCTTCGTAATATTTGTAAGCATCTCGCACGACCTTTGACACACCTTGTTCAGCCCCACTGTACAAAATCCAGGTTTCTATGCAATAAAAAACACAACTATATAATGAGATACTACTTACATGTGTATTTGATAATATAATGATTTTATTACAACGGTTACTAGCAATGTGTTGTATACACAAATTCTAGATGTGAACACAACACACTCGGCCTCGGTTGTTATTGCAATTTAACAGTAGAAATGTTTAACCCCCCCCCCCCCGAAAAACAGTATAATACGTTGGTAATAACTTACTCTATATTATAGATACTCTAAAGAAATATTAATAAAATGCTTTATCAAAGAAACAAATCACTTTTGATTACATGATACACTCGTGATTTGATGTGCATTTCTTTTTTTCTGCGTCAATTTTAGTTTCCAGTGTTGCCATGCTGTTGTTTTTAATATCTTTCGCTACCCTAAGTCATACCTCCGCCACTTTTTGCCGCCTCGATTAGAGCCGTCTGGAACACTGTTTTTGGCCAGGGTCTGGGAACAAAGCTGTCAGAGTCTCCAATCACAGAAAACACCATGGTGGGTGATGATTGGACGGTTCCTTTGGCGTCACCTTTACCGTTCCCGACTCCCTCTAATATTTTGTTCCAAAGGTTTTTTTCCTCGGACACATCCTTCAATATATTTCTAATGCTTATTTGTACATCATAAAATGCGATAAAAACCAATTTAACAAAAAATGTATTTCTAACAAAATTGTTACTAAAAATTAGGCAAGCATCAATTTATTCTGTCCTTGTCAGAAGAAGCACTGTAATATCTTTTAGAGATAGTGATTCTTAATATTACAACGGTGCGTAGTTAGAGGGAATAACCCATACGGGCGTACTACAATTGGTGACGTAGTAATACGCCATGCAACAATTGTAGTTCTTTACTTAACGTACAATTGTATGATGTACCAGGCTGGGTATGTGACATATTTACTTTTATACATATATTTAAACAATTAACCCTTATTTATGATCACCGGTACAGGAATTAATTTGCCTCTACATTTTACACTTACATACATGTATCTTTAATTTGTAGACGTAACTTTTTTAAAACCCAGAGTAAGGAAATAATACTTTGAAAATAAATTACAAATGTAAATAAACTTTTATTCACTAGACTTATCGAATACACGTACATGCTAAGATTTCAACGCCTTTAGAAACCCTGACTTGCACCTGGGCACACGACACACCTGTTGTGTATATCTTGTATATTCTGTGTTAGTTCCAGGGGTTTTCTTAAGTTGGACAAGCAATAGACTCTAATTAGATATACACAAACGTACACCTGGGCACACGACACAACTGTTGTGTATATATTGTATATTCTGTTCCAGGGGTTTTCTTAAGTTGGACAAACAATAGACTCTAATTAGATATACACAAAAACTATGTCTAGACAAACAAAGCAGTAATATCCTGCCCGATATAACAAAGGCAGTTGAGAGTCTTTTCATCTTTAACATGTATCTAGCAGATCTAGAATTAGACCTAGAAATAATTAAAATTGAAAAAAAAATACATAACTTCAACCGATAATAAATTAAATCATGCAGTTTTGGTTCATTTTCTTTATATTGTTTAATAACCGGATGAACTAAGAGAGAGAGAGAGAGAGAGAGAGAGAGAGAGAGAGATTTCACCGATTAATTTATAATAGGAAACAAACATACTTAAATATAATTTCATGAACATATTTCGATACAGAGACTGCGCTCACCCCTACAATAATTTTGAATAATTTTGAAACCAAATAATAATTATAAAGAATTTTATAACGGCAAATTGTGTCCATCGGAGCGTTGTTGATGATAGCGATATGTGTTTAATGGAGCAACAATTAAAACCGCCTGGGACACCCCCCCCCCTTCCTTGGAAATTATATCATCACTCGGATCACCCCCTCCCCTCCCTATAAAAGAGCTTTTACATTTAATATATGTTTTTATTGTTCAGTTTGATCAAACTTGACTCAAAGGGGACTTAAAGAAGATTTAAAGACAACTTAAATGGAGCGTAAATGCCACTTAAAGATGCTTAAAGGTAGCTTAAAGATGGCTTAAAGGTGACTTAAAGAAGTTTGGACATTAAGGACCTACAAGCTCAGCTTAAAGGTGACTTAAAGGTGGCTTAAAGATTGTATCTCCTTTAAGCCATCTTTTCAAGTTTTCAAATATCGTTACGTGTCATTCAACGAAAACAGATATTTCAAAAGTAACGCTGAATATTTATCCAAATCATGAATGCAATCTTTAGGATCGTTAATATAAAAATTCAAATATGAGATTTTCCTAGTTTGAAAACACTTTTTAACGCTGCGTTGCACCAGTCCTCAATTATTGTAGTAGGGTGTGGGGTCATCAGAATTTTCACTCATTGGACCGGGTTTAGGATCGCGCTATTCGGCATTTCCTTGGAAGTCACAGATTAGCAATTTTATTAGATATTCGAGGAGAATGTGGATGGGCACCTACCAGTTCTCGACACAAAAATATGATAATTCTCTGGAATAGGTTAATAAAATTGAGTAACAACAAAATAAAAAAGCAAGTTTTCATTTAAGATAAAAATTGAAATAACGAAAGAAGTTGGAGCCATTATCTTACATCTATTTACAAATTGACGGTCATGGTTAATAAATACCAAAACACAACAATCGGAGATTATATTATGAATTATTGTGGCCAAAGACACTAAAAAGTTGTTCCAGTAATATTCAATTGTAATTCAATAACAAAACGTTACGATCCTATCGTTTTGTGACTTATTTGGTAAGGGATAAGCGATATTCCTCTGAGACTATCAAATCGAAAAATCTTATTAACTTTGCATAGCATTTTAAAAAAAAAAAACATGTCAATGCATGAATAAAATTAAGCACAGTCAGTATTGCACTATTTGTATTTTACACTCTATACTCCTTAACTGGTATTCATTTTAATTGTATTTTAACCAAAAGACAGCACATGTATGCAATATAACTTATATAGGTAGTTTGTTAATTTATTTTTAAAAAAATAAATGACATTAAAAAAATCAAGTAAGGATATGGATATTTAATTAAAATAGTTGTCTTGTACAATGCACTGCGGTTCTCAAATCAACTACTCATTTGTCGACCTGTACAGTGATGCATGAGTCAACAATTCTTTTCCTACGTAAAAATTCAAACCACTCCGTCTCCCCTCAAATGTACTCATTCTTTTATTAAAACGATGCCTCCAAATGCCCTGTTTAGATCACACAATATCAACTTTAATTCAATTAGCTATAAATACATAATTGTCCATCCTTTGACGATATTTGTTATGTACTACTTGTACATACTTTGTACGCAATATTTCAATATGACATTTACAAATATAACATTAAACTCAATGCTAGGCTTTTTTATTACATTTTTTGAAACGTTATGACTCAAACAGTTTCTGTAAAAATTAAAATTGAATAATTTTTACAAATTAGAACATAGGCATTACAATACCTGATTGCACTGAAATTCTTTTGATACAGATGCCATGTTTCCTCTAAATTTTCTTCAAGTATGATCGCTGCATTGAAGAGAATCATGCACCAACTGCGCAATTCTCAAGTTTCTGTTTCGTATCATGCGCATTGGATCTTCTACAAACATCTAATTTGTCATTGATTTAAATCCCTGCCCTGCTTTTTTGGCGTTTAAAGGATAATGTGTTCCTAGCAAAAGTTGTGTACAATTAGGTAACGCAACCAGGTATAAAGTGCACGTAGTGACTTGCTCAGAAGGAGAATTGTTTAGTCTTTATATATATATTCTGTTGATGAACATTTTGTTTTCTTCAGAATAAGAAATAAATATAGTAATCTTAATTGATAATTAAAATACGCAGGTGTTTAATTATTTAACTTCGGACCAAATCGTATTTTGTGTCGTATAATCAATGGTTTATCGTGAAAATCGTATTTGTTTTAGAATTATATTGTGATGATATATTTCCACATTTTTTTTAATGTGATAGTAAAATAACATATTATGGTATTGTGTTGATATATATACCGTTTACGTTTTTGATTGATCTTGTAACATAAAAATTCAAACAGCTTTCAAGAAACAAATTTCTAATTAGATCATGCATTTTAAATATATAATTACAGTGCATGATTGCCCGTAGAAGAAAATCCTAAACACACACAACGCAAATCTGAAGTTTCTGTTTCGTTTTATGCGCATTTGACGTCTACAAAAACTGTGTTTGTTATTGATTTTAATCGCTGCCCTATATTTTTCGATCTGTTTTTTGTTCTTTAAAAGGATAACGCGTTCTGTGCAGATCTTAAATTGTTAAGGTAACGCAACTATTTTATAAAGTGCACGTTATGATACGCTCAGATAGAGACCCATTTTGTCTTAAAATTTTTCCTTTTGAAAGAACATTGTGTCGTCAGAATACATGTAGAAAATCCGGACAATTATCTTTACTTTGCATAATAAGCACTATATTTTAAGATTACGTGATGCTTGTTTTTTTCGACTTTCGTCGTTACATAATCACTTTAATGACATTATGTTTTGAATTGGAGGTTGGAATATTCCCCTGAACAGATTTACTATTCTTAACACGCTCACGCTTGAGTTGACTATTCGTGGTGTATTTACTGATTTCTTTTTATTTTTACATGTATTAACAAATTTAAGTTCATCAAAACTTTAATGACCGAATTACAAACGATGCCCTAACATTTTTTTTTTTAGTTTTTTTTTTCGAAACCGTACCGCTTGTTAGCAACTAGCTCATTGAATTTTAAACCCGATGTAATTAATATGCTGAAAATAATTCCACTGAAGGATGGTATTGCTTTTTTGTTATGTAACAATTGAGATAATGTTACAAGAAATCCCCGAGAAGAGCTGAATCATACCGAAAACAGTTATATTGTCCTTCTTCCGATAAAAGTTTTATTTCAGTGAAAATATTTATAACATCTTCCCAAACTGTTATATCACCAGTATTAGACACTGTCTTTTCGGTTGACATACCATACAAATTGTCCGAAGGGTCACATTTAAATGTTTTGTCAGGATGAGCACAGGTAAGACATACCATTAATACTGAAAAAAATACAAGAAGATATTTGTGAGCCAATGCTTCCTAGTGGTGTATGTAGCCCTTGCTTTGATTTGATTATACAGAATTTGCTAAGTTGACATTTCTCTGAAAGTTGACGTCTGATTTGTTAAAAAAAATTCCGACCATATGGCTTACCTAAACAATGAGCGTGTTAAAATTTGAAGCATTTGCAATCGATAGTTGCTGATAAATTTTTCAAAGAAATTGATTTTGAAATTGAAGGCTTAGAATAAACAAAGTCCTCATTTAACATGAAATTAACGTCTGAGTGGTCCAGAAATGGATCTCACCATATGGCATACCTAAACAAAGAGTGTGTTCAAATATGCAATTGATAGTTGCTGAGAAATCTAGGCTTAAATAAACAAAGTTGTCATATTACAGGAAGTTGACGTCTGATTTATTAAAAAAAATAAATCCCATAATAAGGCATGCCTAAGAAACAGTGTGATAAAAGGGATAAAAGTTCAAGCATCTGCGAGAAATTTGCGATGAAAATGTGTTCAAAACTTTCAGCTTAAAATAAACAAAGTTGTCATCTAACAAAATTCTCTGATTGGTACAAAAACGAATCCCACCATAAGGCATACATAAAGAAAGAGTACGAAAACCATATCAAGAATATGCGATTTATTGTTGCTGAGAAATCTGTGAAAAACAGCCCCATAGACAAACAGAAACAAAGTGTTAAAACCAGTTTACCCCCATTTCCTTAATAGCGGGGGTATAATTATGCACATTTATTACGGGCTAATGGAATAATATTACGAAAATGACCACTATTTACAAAAAGTAAAAAAATAATGTTTTTTCATACTAAGTTGCATTTAAAAAAAGGTATTCTTTAAAGATTTCGGATTCAAGTAGTATGTTTTCATCATGTTTCATGCTTAAAACTGTGGTATTCTCCAAGGTTCTGATCTGACGAAGCATAACTCGCGTTCGAAAAATTTGTTGGTGAGCATTTGAGTTGTAGGCATGTCGATCGTATGGACATCGATATAAAAAGACAGCGATATTAGCAAGAAAATTGTGTTTGGTATTATAAATAAACTTGTAATATTAGTAAGCTAAAACGAAAACAAACAACACGTTTTTCTTCCGTCTAAAAATCTACTGAACTGGCTAAAGAGCGAGAAAACAACAACTTTAAATATCACTAATCCAAATATTTTAAACATACTGCACATTTGTACCTGAATTTCTTTTTTCCTTTACGAATGCTGTAAAAAAACTTATTCATATTATCAAGAACTAGGATAAAACTTCTCAATAAAGTAATAAAACATTTCAAGAATGCCAAAAGGGAACACATGTTTGATATTTATATATTTTATCATATCAAATTATATCATAATTTTTTATAGATAACTTATCAATATTTTCAGGTGAAAAAATTTATCCTACTTTGTTCTAGTTTTCCAATTTCCAAACCGGGTAATTTTAAAAGCTCAAATGTATTGTGGGGTCTTCTATGAAAAGAGATATCAATATCAAAATGTCACTGTCCAAACAGAAGATATGCATCAATTTTAGGAATAAAAATCCCAGAAAAAAACAATCTGAAGTATTCCATAATCCGAATAAAAGGTGCATGGTCTTCCAAAAAGGTGCAACAAAGGGTGATGATACAAGAATGTGATGAAGACACCTGCTTTTGGTTATATCAAAGGTGAAAAAAAAATGAATTATATACTATGTATTGATAAATACATTTATTACTCATTATTATTAGCAATCAATATCAATTGCTATAAAGCCAATATTGTGAGGGTGGGGGTAGGGGGTACCGTATAGCCATTTTCCAGCTAGAAAATGGCTAGGGGAAAAAGCACAATATAACAAGCTACGACTGTTATTAGTAAACTCAGCAAAGAAAGGGCATAGTTGTTAAAAACACTAAGTACCTTCAGAAATTGAAGTATCTGTTTTTATCGTTAATCATAATTGTAGAGTCAGAAATGGTAGTAGCAGTTATGCATTGCTCTAGAGGTCCTGGGTTGTCTTGGCTTACTGACGATGGAAATCATCTGCCGGATTTACCTATTTTGATGGAAAAAAACCCCAAAGATGATGAAATGCAACGAATGTATTATCAAAGTTTGTTCGTGGTGGTATTAACTCATTTTTTCACTGTTCTACAAGGCGGAAAATACCATTATTTTATCTGCGATTTTAAAACAATATATAACTTACATTCATAGGGAGTGTAGCCATGCAGTGGCTGTTGTTTTGTTTCGAATTTGATTTTTTTATAGTATTAAAACTAACATGATAACGATCGTTATAGTTGTAACATTCCCGAAAAGACATTGCTGACTAAAGCAAGGCGGGATGGAAAACAACTTTGTTTTTCTCCTTGTCATGAAGCAGGATTTATTGCTTTAAACTTATAGTTTTACACTACGTATGAATTGATAATTTACTCTAAAGCTGCTTAAATATAAGACATGGTCATGTTTTAAACGCCCGTTGTCGTCATCATGCGGTTAACATTTTAATGTTGAATGATAAAATAAATATCAGTTATGTTAGGAAATGTACATTTAAAAGTCAGAAATCATTTTATCAGCAATATTTTGCCATAAGATCAAAAAGGAACATTAAAGGGGGATGGTCACAATTATGGTCAATTTATTATTTTTTTTTATTTTAATGTTAACGGTGCTTCAGTAAGGCATTTTTAATAGGCAACCAAAATTTGAGTGTCATTTGTTGATCTATAAGCGAATTACAGAGCTGACCAATCTTCGCTATGTAAACAAAGCTTTTGTTTAAATTTTGAATGTTTAAGTGAAACTTCCAGTTTTGACCTAAAATAAATGTGTTAATCGTTAGGAACTGTTTATGTACGCTTAAAATGAATAAGAAGATAGACAAATCAGCTTGAAAAAGATTTTTTACTGGTATATTGAACCTTTGTAAACAAAAACGAGTCATGTTTACATGACGAAGAATTGTAAGCCCTGTATCTTGCTTAAAACTCATCGACAGGCACCCAAATTTCATTTGATCAATAGAAATGCATTTCTAAAGCATTGAATATAATCAAAATAGAAAAATGAAATTTGACCAAAATCGTGACCATGTCCCTTTAACTGGGAAAAGTGGAAACATACAGCTTACGTCAATTCACCTGTTACAGTAAACAATTTGAGATGGACGGAAAGAGATTGACGCGAACGTCGAGGAAAACGTTGGACTGAAACTATATTTATAGGAAGTGTATTTTCCATCCACCTCAGAGTTCCTAATTTGCGATCGAAACACATTTTATTTGCTATCAGCATAGTGATTGAAAAACCTTTTATTTTATCAACAAGTATTTATTCAGTAAATAAGAGACAATCCCAATTCGAAAAAGATTATACGCAGGGCAAAGCACTGTCCAATGAGTTCAGAGAATCGGTCGACACTGAACACTTCTTAAAGCTACAGTTTCAATCCAATGTTTTCTCAGTTGTCCGGGTCAATTTGCTCCCGCCTTTTTCAAATTCTTTGACTGTAACAGGTGAAATTGACCTAAGCTGTAAATTTCCGATCTTGTTGCAGGCATACCATAAATAACTAACTTTTTTCTACAAGAAAAGAAAAAAGAATAAAGAAAAGATATAGAAAAAACACTTAGAAGATATTGAGTTTATCACATATTCAATAACCTGAATGATTTAAAATATATACATAGTGTTCATTTTTCAATTACTTCCTATTCACATTTAAAACCGTTTTCTATTTAAAATAGTGATTATTTGTCACTGCTTATGTAGGCTAATGGTTCGTTCCGAGTTGCATTAACAGGAAACTTTTTTAAGATATGTGATGACGTCTTGTTAACAAAAGCAATATTTTAAAGTATATTTCTGCATCAGTGTTTAACTAAATTGATTCGTGTTAAGCTTATAATATGGGACGAAATAGACTTTTAAATTTAATATACTTGTTTTCAAGACTATAGCTTGATTAAGGATTGGAGACCTTGAATGAATTGCATGTTGTTAACAAAAAAGATTTTGACCATTATAGAAGATGTGGTGAGAGAACATCAAACGCCAATGCTAGATTATGATTGCAAACACATTTTTAATAATGAATGGCTTTTAGAACGAAGATGTGCGTATATATTTTGTTAAAATATCAATGAAATTATCACTATCATACAATTGACTTTTGATAAAATGGTTTTATTTTTAATTATTGAGTGTAGGAATCATTTTGAATTATCTATTAAATCCTAAAAAGGCTTATATAAAAGAACATGCCATCTCTAAATGCTTCAACGTTCAATAATCGTAATCCTATCGGAGTAAAAAAGAAAGCTATCTTATTTGATTCAATTTAACGAATGGAATGCATTTCCCTGCAATTTAACAATAAGGCAGATGAATAATTTGTTTAAATGTTATCTTTATTTTTTGAATTTCATTTAAGACTTTTCTTCAGAACCACTTGACTAATTTCAGCCAAACTCGGCACAAAGCATCCATAGGTAAGTCTTTAAAGTTTTTTTTCTTCTTGAAAACTGTTTGTTCAGACAAGGTGTAACGTAATGTAGCATATTCATTTAGTGTACATTCAAGTTCATTCAAATCATGATCCCTGGCGGTACGATTAGGCCATCATGATGGTGATTAAATTTTTGATAGCAAATGAATTTTAATTATTTTCAAATGTTATTGTTTATGGTATATCTAGCAAGCATATATATTGATTCACAGTTGTTTAGACTGTTTACAGTCTACTCAAAAGTATGTAAAACAAGGGGTTCAAAGTTAGATTTAGTTTTTTTTATATATTTAAACAGTTGTTTAAGATATTTTTAGAATTGAAATCCTCAATATGTGATATGACTTAAAAAAATGTATTCTACTTCCGTGTTCTTTAACTTTGTTTATGACTCTATATAGCCGATTGTTGGTCAAGAGAGCGGTGTGCCCCATTGACCCCGTGTTTATTATCCATTAGCTTTTGAAAATTAAACAAAAAAAGCAAATATACCCGATGTCTAGTTGCCTTCAAAGTTGGCTAACTTTCTATTAACATAGCGATCGACGTATCAAAGAACTTCATGAATGCGCATAGCTGAATTTAATGGAATAAACATTAAAAGGAAGTAATAATTGCAAACGATAAGGACATACATGCGATGGTTTTTGATACTATTCACTGTGTAGCAACATTCGTTAAAATTGGTTTTAATGTGAACTACATCGCTGGAAAATACAACTGGGCATAACCATGATACAAGGAGACGCGATCGTGGACAAAAATAGCTGATACGACAAAAATAATATGTTTGTGTGACTTTTGTTTATAAACACGCCGAAAGAGTTGGTATACTACTCATAGTTTTGCTTTACGATGCTTATTCTGCTGACTGATCATGTATGTATGTTAATTCAATGTTCATGTTTTCATGGTTGAACTTATTCTTCTTTTTTAATTTATAAATTGTAATTTGTTTGCTTACAATTAAACAGATACCACTTTACATTTTGTTGACGGTGTTTATTTTGAAAACCCCCACTCTAAAAATAGTGTTGAATGTCAACATTGTGTGTAAACTCGAAGCGAGTAAAAACGTTGGTGAAAAAGTGTTGAATTGTTCATTAAAATGTATTAAATTGTTAGATGAAAATTTGACTGTTATTTTCAATGCAGCCTCATTTATTTTCTCCAAAATCGTTTCGGAGCGATTCTGCACTTTTTTGGGATACATTACGGAAATATGGGAGGCATCTTAACTGTGGTGAAGGCCTGTTCTGAGACACAGTTACAATTTTCTAAATAAGCAGAGTGTAGTGAAATTAATAGCATTTTAGTAGTCCTAAAGCTTGGTTATGTAAATGCCAACAAAACGGTGTGTCGATATATTTATTTAGTAAAGGTCCGATATCATATGCAATGTCAACCCGTGCACGCACGGGATAAAATCTAATTAACAGTAAAAGTGTAGATCAATGTTATCATATATCATTTGTTACACTTGACAGGGTTTGGGTCAGTGCTGACAAACACATCAGGTGACACATTTGGCTCTGGTTTGCACTCATTGAACAGTAAGAGTGAATTAATTTATATAGATCGGATTGGTCATATTAACATTTTTTCAAAGGATATGAAAACATCAATCCAATTCATAAAGAGAACAAATGTCATATGGGTAACACGCCGTGTTCATAGGTGATGTACTGGTTAGAATGTACAACACTATAAAAGGCAGTATAGCACTATGCAACCTGACAGCTAACACAAACTATTGAGCAAAACAAGGACGAACATCACATATTTGATCCTCACCATATAACAGAGAAGAACAATAGCGATGTCGTAGTGGCGGATTTTTACATTGAGGTGTGTGATTTGGTGGTGACAGAGCGTGGTGGAAATCATCGTTCTTCCTACATATGACCGTCATACGGTCTTAGACTAGAACCACAAGGTGTATGTACTGGTGCGCTTTCACAGATTCTGGTGTTCGATTCTGGAACCAACACAATACAAATTACAGACAGGAATAATATGTTTCTGTCATATCTACTTATAAAACTATTAGAAATATTCAGACCAGTCAGTGTCAGTTATGATGTCAAAACTCACCGTCTCTGGATCGGGTCATGTTACAACAAAAAAGTGTGTGTTTACAGTATCTAATCAGAGAGAACGTTTTGCCAAGTAAGATTGTTTCTTTGATCAAGTTATGTAAATATAAACTTACAGGACTTGTTCATTTTAATCAAATATGTGAAATACGTAATAAAGGTATTTTAAAACACTTGTAAAATATTCAACATATTAGTTTATATTATGCAGATTATACCGGGGGAAATGGGGATAAAAATTTACTGACTAAAAATCAAATAAGGGCACCAAACAAAAAGCAAGATGAAAAAATGAATGTATACTAAAACATGCATATTTCCCCACCATTAGTTACAGTAAAATTACCGATCCGTGTCATCATATTGCAAGTGTGACAACTGATCTGGTCTGGGCCAGTGACAATATAAACAACTTTACCTTGACAAACACTGTAAGTGACACATTGCGCCAACTAACGGATCTGTGTTGTGGTTACGATAGATCACACGCTGTGACCAACAAGGATGAGCTTGTGTACAAAGACAATAATTTTAACATAATAAAACTTTACAATGATATTAAAACTAACACAAAACTAATAAAACACATGGACAGTATACGGATAAAACCTTCCCTGTACTGGTCAACGTTAAGTGGTGATATTCTGATTTAGATGTCCCTTGAAATTCCCTTGTTTTCCAGATATACAATGCAGCGCATTGAAGTGGTAACAGTTTCCGTTTGAATGGAATATCCTTAACTTTGAATCGTCAATTGTTACATAATACACGCCAATTTCCTCTTTAACGAGGAAAACAGTATTCGTAACAATGCTTTTGGAACCGCTAATCTTCTAAACAGCACAAGCAGGGCTGCAGGCCGAAATGTGGACACAAGCTGAATATCAGTATATGTTTTCCATGCCCCGCGCATATCCCAGTCCCTTCAACAAGCTGCGAACACAGCAACAAATGCAGAAGATCGAAGAAGATGAATAACGTAGCTTACCCCTCTAAAACGATAAATGAAACATGTGCATATATGTTGCTAAAAAACTTTTCTTTATTTGCAATACAGTATATGTAACAGGAAGTTCAAAACACAATTTTTTTACTAAAAATATTCTTTTTTATAAACAATTTCACTGTTTCTGAACAAAGTTGGAAAGAAAGAGAAAAGGAAAGAAAGAAAGTGTTTGTTTTTGTTTATAATGTGCGTGTGTGAAATTCCTGTTGTATTTTTTAGAAGAGGGAAGGTTCCAAAAGCATTGTGACGAATACTGTTTTCCTCATTTCAAAAGAAATGGGTGTGTCATTTTAAATAATTGACGTTCGATACAAAGTTTAGAACATTCTATTTCAAACGAACATTTTTACCATTTTTATGCGCTTCATTGTAGGGTCTACAAGCAAGGTAGCTCGGTACGACCAGAAAGGAAAAGTGAAAAAATAGATAGAATTCGACAGCAAAGGACCGGACCTGAATAAGGGCCCCCACAAGAGAACAACAATGAAGATGTCGTGGTTTCAGATTGTTCTGGTGCTGCAATGGTGACAAAAGCGATTTCTTTACGCTGAATCAAAACCAAAATACAATTCTAAATAAAAAATCTAAAATTCTATCTAAAATCATTTTACAGGGGTATATATAACATTTTACTTATGATTGACAGTTCTGACCAGTTCGGCCAATCTTCGATGATCATGAGTGAACACGAACATTAAGTGTTCAAATTCCAGAGTTATATTCTATTTCTAAATAAAGTTACACAACTGTCTAAAAAAGAGTATCTTTGCAGGTTTTGAGTCTCCAAGACCCGGGTCTCCGAGTCCCCCACCGGGCGATGAGGGGCGATGAGGCAGCACTTACTCATAATGCATTTATTCATACATGGCTTAAAGGTTATATAGAATATGCACTACATGACTCAATATAGAGTACCAGAGCTATCGATGCAGCCACAGAATCGCCAAATATGACACTTGTTTATAAACTCTCAATCTGGATATTATTATGCCCGTATTATGCACATGATTTCTTAATTTAGGAATACTACGCAGTGGAACAAGAGTCACAAGGTTCATTCTGTTAGTTATCTTTACCATTGCATTGCGTATTATCTAGGTATACATAAGTATCATAGAGACCAATACGTAATACTAGCATTTCAAGGTCATGGCATGGCTATCTGTTTACAATTGGCAAGTATTACGATTTTGTTTACCGGGAAGTCTGTCAAAAAAAGCATTGTCCCTATAAACACCAATGAATCCGCTGCTCACTGACCACCCCTCCATCAAATGTCAGCTCTTAAAGCCTCCCACAAACTTTTTTGCTTCCAGGTAAAACATACAACAGTCATCGAGCAGAGTCTTCTCACCACCAGCCACCAACACCCCAAAACAAATCCAGTCATTTAGAGGTCAATAAAATAGCACATACTCCCATTAATGTATCGCAGCTACATAATTATTTACCCTGACCAAAACATTGCAGCTGAATTAATTTACGGGTTCCTGCAAGGGTTTTCTCTATCCTATGACGGTCCAAGATATGCAACAGATTGCCGTAATCTCCAGTATTTATTGGGCTTTGAAATACACGTCCCCTCTCGGTTTGTGGAAATTAGGAAAACAATGCACTGTTATGCAGAATATCGAATCCGAACATTAAAAAATTGGAATATAAAAGATTAGTTTTCTCGAAAATATGTCAACCAGACGCTACAAAAGTGTAAACTCGATCTGTAGTTTGACATTTTGAAGCTGTTCAACAAATTTCATATTATTCCTCAAACGCATAAAGAAAAAAAAGTATGGAAGACTTAAGTGGAACAGACAGACGAACGGACAGACGGACGGACAGACAGACAGACGGACGGACAGACGGACTGACGGACGCAGAGGAAAGCTATAGTCCCCTCCGGTGAAAACCGGCAGGGGACTAATAAAACCTAGGTAGGGTGGCCGGTGTAACGTAGAATAATGACCCCCGTAGAATGAAGACCGGGGGTCATTTATCGACGCAGTAAAATGACCCCCGGTCATTATTCTACGTAGAAAAATTACCCTTTTGCCTGAAGAATAAGTGTCATTTTATAAAAATGAGCACACTCTACATGGAGAAAAGATATAATGACATGTAAATGTAACTCGTTCAGATGACAACCATACCCTATACAATACGTCAGTTAGTTTTGTTATCGTTCCTTGTTTTGATGAAAAGATGACTCCTGGTTCACAGAACAAAGCTTTAAGGTTACTCTCTCTAACATGAAAATTGTTGTGCACGGATGGTGCAGACTCGATTGTCCATCATGAAGTATGAAAGTGTTGTTCACATTCACTTGACTACTTTTATGAGCCCTTCCAATGCAAGTTTCTCCTACGATCACCCATCCCAGACTTATTTTTTGTCCACAAGGAGAATTAGAGCTGCCAATGCGTTGGTCTTGCACATAGTGAACACTAATGATGCCTCGTCCTAACAAGAGAAGTGTTTTTGCATGGAAGTTTATTGTTGGTATCAAATCCGCTACATCTTGGAGATGCGAGTAACATCTTACTACTTCTGTTGTAGGTATTTCGTCTTTGTTATCTGGAATTTCATTGCATTCGATCAATGTTGGTTGGTGAAGTACTGTTTGGCCATCTAATGACTCGATGGTGTAGTTCAATGCTCGTCTGCGTGTGTGCCTGAACATGACGACAAGGTGTATTGTATTTCTGATTCTTGTTCACTAAGTTTATCAAAGAACTCTGATCGTGCCAGTGACCTGTTACTCTAATCATCGATCTTTGCTCGGGATTTTCTAAAAGCTCCATCTTTACAAATCTGAGTACACTTTGACACTACAGATTATTGAGTGTTAAGCTGAACGTTGTTTGTTAATGCTGTATCTTCCCCGCCATGCCTTCTCCATCCTTGAGAAACCATAGTGCTTGACCTTTGGTTCCGTGTTGTATCTGGCTCATGAAGTCCTGTCGGATGATTGTTGCTTAGACAAATGCCACATATCACAGTTCTCACTCT
Organism: Magallana gigas; assembly: GCF_963853765.1. NCBI lineage: Eukaryota > Metazoa > Mollusca > Bivalvia > Ostreida > Ostreidae > Magallana > Magallana gigas. The sequence goes on along the minus strand of NC_088853.1, from coordinate 6,751,882 downwards.
GTATTCTTTGGCCATGTGTTTTACAGTACCACAACATTCGTAACAAAGTCCACTTTTCTTCAAGAATTTCCTTTCTGCTAAGGATTTTGATGGAAATGATCTGCAGTCATTTAGAAATTGATTCACTGCATGTATGGGGCATAATTTATTATCTTCAAAAACACACTAAGGGATGTCAGTTTTGTTTGTTGTAATTGCGGTGTTATGGGCTGGTTTACTATAGGTTTCCATTTTGGTTGTTCTCGATTGGCGACAGTTTAGGACTGCGAAGTCCCATATTTGAAGCTTGGGTCATTCTTGACTTGTGCGAACGAATTGGCTGAATTAAAGAAAAAACAAGATTATGAATCTTTTTGTATTTCGATGCTGATGTCACCCACTTCTCTAAAAAACTTAATGGAAATTTGTTTATCAATAGATTAATTCCAGCGGAGATGTTAGAGTAGGATAACAAAGAGCTGTACTGAGGATTCTCTTTGACAGATTCAATTTCACGCAAAAGATCTGCTCGATCAAAATGTTTCTTAAAGTCTCTAACACTCATTTTGGGGGAAGGCTAAGAGCTTTGCCTTTAGTGATGACTGGATGACTTCAGGACGTCCATATTTGTGATTGAGTCTATCCCAGATTTCCTTTACCCCTCTCATAGGGTTGTGGGAATAAGATTGTCTACTATTAATTTCCGCCTTGCCTTGAAATTAAATCTCTAGTAGTTTTGTTTTCATTTTCTTGTATGCCAATTGTTTTTTCTTCTATTCCATGTGAACCCCAGCTGCTTCGTCTTTAATTTATCGCTCTAATAATTCCTGCCACTTTAAGAGCTGGGGTGTTTATAACTAGAATGTGAGTTATGAGATGCAGCTTTTCTATCCCCTTGTTTGTATTGCATGTTTCATTTAAAAGCCAAGAAATTTACTGTGTTGTCCTCAACGAAAAAGAGAGACTATGCTTTGTCTGTATAGTTATTAAGGTCTTCCGTTTCCAACGGAAGACCTTTCTATTATTGTGCTGGTTAAGATTATTCTTATTTTTTTTTTTTTTTTCTTCCTAGACGCGAACTTTGAGGCTTCATATCGTGCTCATTTCTGAACGGTTTTTGCTCAAATTTTCAGGGCTAATGGACTTTACAAAACACTATCTTCATCAATTCATAAAAGTTAGAATTCCCTTTCCGGTAACGAGTTATTCCCCTTTTAAATTTTTTTAGGGCCTTTGGTTTCCAGACAAAGGCTCCGAGACTATGATAGCAGGGAATGGGAATCCAACGAATTTGAATAGCAGAGACATTGTAGTGGTGCACATTAGTTTTTGTTTTTAGATTACGTTTTTTATTTAGGAAAAGGTAGGGGGTCAAAAAACAGGATTCCAAAAAGTGCAAAAATTTAGACATATTTTCCTTTATATATTTTTAACGAAAAATATTTTGTAAAGACATGTAGAATAAAAGTTGTGCAGAATATCAAGGGCTTTCATTTAACACCAATCAAAAAGGGCTGGCCCCTTAAATTAAGGGCCAATAGCCTCTAAAAGTTTTTGCTTAATAACTCAAAAACGGTTAGGATTTTGATATGGCTGTCGCTGGAAAAGTTGCTTGTTGGGATCTCATAAAGGTCGTAACAATGTTATTTTGTAAGTGATTTGTGTAGTATGAGTGTAAAAAGCTTTACATGTTGACATGTACCTGTTTTCATTTGACAAGTTAACGAAAGTCTTTGTGCGTACAACTGGCATAAAGTTGCCGCAGAAAGTATGCTGGTTTATACAGGAGGCATTAATTCATAAGAATTTTTTTGGTTGTTGGAGTATAAGCTTTTCCTTTAGGAGTTAAAGTCACTGTTGTTAAGTTCTTATTGTGCACAATCATTAAAAACGGCAATTGGAAAACAAAACATTCTTTTTCTTTTCTAGTAAACCACAAAATTTGGAATTAAAAAACTCTGTGCATTACATTTTAGTTATTAACTCCATGCATTTAAAATCTACCTTGAATCAGAGCTGCATGTGTGTGTGTGTACCATTACGTAAGCTCTCCCTTGCCCGCGGCCGAGAAAATCGGTTACCATGCTCTCGGCTGGACTACCTAGCGGTCAGCGGTTATCTAATACACGAGAGTTGCGTCTCTCATATATGAGTTTATTTAGCCGCGAACTCAAGAATTGTTTTAGTTTTGATTACACAAAATCTTTTGTGGATTAAACGAGTGGATGTCAAGTAAGAAATAGTTCATTTAATTAATAAAAGCAATGTCATTCTCTAAAGCAATAATAGACATAGATCAATTGTGGGGTTTAAGTTTAAAATATATAACTTCTATTTGATAGAGTAAGGTCATTATACTGCAAACTTTTCAAATCTTCCTTGGTTCTCAGCTGTGCGTTTCTGTGCGTTGTACCTTTACGTAATCTATTCTTCGTCCACGGCCGAGGAGATCAGCCACGGCTGCATTACCTAGCGGTAAGCGGTTATTTAATACACAAGATTTGCACACCGCGACTTACACTTGCATGCATATGAACGTGTTTGAGTTAATATAGCCGTATATACAAGAACTGTTTTAATTTTATGTTATAAAAGGTTGTCCTACTTGTATATATATTTAATTAAATATTTGAGTGTAAATGAATATTAATGAACGATATTACTCCAAATCGGAAAAATCGTTATACATAAAATAATGGTTCGTTTGTTCAGGTAATTAAAGTACTTTAAAAACTGTACAATTAATGTTTTAAATCAACACCCCCCCCCCCTTCAAATATTAAACCTTTAAATGATGATCATCCCTCGCACATGGCTGAGGAGATCCGGCGCGAGTGGATAAGTGATCCGCCGTCGGTTCGTATTCTTCTACATGTACCTTATGACGCGTTTATGTTTCATATTTTGCACGGACACAACTATATTTTATTATGTTTTCAACTATTATATTGGTTTAAGACGAAAATATAAATTGATTTTACTTGTACAGTTGATTAAGCATTGATTTATACGATAGCGTACAAGGTAGTTTAAACATGAAATCAAATTATAATCAAAGTTCCATGTTTGCGGTAGGGGCTAGCACGATAAAGGAATGCCCTGAATTGAGGCATTCGATTATTATTTTAAAAAATATTCACATGAGTTTAAACAACTTTAGATTAGATTCTATCGGTCACATATTAATCACTTCTGTAGTTTCATTGTGGAAGCGAACTCATTGCTGCCCCCCCCCCCCTTTCCTCCCGCCCCGCTGAAAGGTGCTCGCGCTGGATTTTTTTTTTTTTGGAGAAAAGATAATAAGATCTGTCGAAAATCTTTTTTGGTGGATTCTTCTTATGTGTAACATTTTGTTTCACTTTCCCACCCCTTTGTTTATTCGGCCAGTCTGTGTTAATTCAATTGCCGCATGCGACCGAGAATCTTGTGTCGCTTCAGCGCACACAGCTCAGAACATTTATAGCCCCAGGTCATCAATTGTTATGTAATTGAGTAACAGTTGGAAGGGTGATTTTACTACATAAAATAATAAAATCATAATATAATCTATTTGAATTGAGTACCATGCGTATAGATTCCCATAATAATAAAAAATTTTATTTCCTCTCTATGTTTACATTTAATTTTGTTCAAATAATTAATAAATTTTCTATCATTTAAATTGTGTGCTTCATCAAATACTGATTCCGATTACCTTGAAGTCATTAATTTTCCATTGGCTTTTGACAAAAGAGAGACGCCTGACCATCCAATGAAAACAAATACACAGAGTTTGATTGACAGGTTCAGCCAGGTGCAGGTCTCACCCGATGTCCGAGGTTATGTGTGCTGTTTGTACACAGCCGAATGGTCTCAGTAAGAGTTATCAGTAGGAGTTATCGATGTAAATAAATAATAAAAGTACATGCTTATCAAAACATGATCGTGCAAGTTAAAGTTGATTAAGGTTTGTTCCAATAGAAATCATGTTTCACTAACTGTATTTATTATTTTTCATGTATAGCGAATTTTAATATTGTTTCAGTACTGAAACATCGCATGAAAACGTTAAATATACATTTACTCTGTAACTAGTCGTCTTTTAATACATATACCTTTCTTTTGTTTGTTAAAAATTCGTTCAATTTTGTTAAAGTAATGTAAAACACGGGCGCCATTTTGAAACAATTAACTTGTCAGAGAGTTAATTGTATATTAATCTGATGAACATTTCACACGGTTCTCGCACGCTTTGCCCGAAACGCTAAACGGTTTACATGAAACTCTAAAAGGTTTACACGAAACGTTTCTCGCACGTAGGCCGCACGCTTTTTTGGTGTAGTAGTACGTTTTAGGGTCTGTAAATTTTGTCAGCACGCAATTCTAAACTTGCACATAGTCTTAAAAAAATTTAGAAATATTTTAATATAGAAGTTATCTTTGAGAAAAGTTTACGTGTTTTGTAGGCGGGTTTAGTTTAAAAAAGAAATACACTTCCTGACATGAATCACGAGTACATACTGTTTATAACAATGCTTGCTACCCTTTGAAAATTTAACTCGCCATTAAACATCTCATTTTTTAAAGAATGTTTGAAACGATTACATAAACTCTGCTCGACAAATAGTTTTCCTAAAATATTTTCTTCCTTTCTTTTTTCAAAACACGTTTTATATACAGGCTTTCAATCACAACACGTTTTTATAACAAAAGCAGAACTGAAAGTATAGTCATTATAATCGTTTGACACCATATAACATATATTTTTAACTCGCAGCAACAACGGAAGACCTACTCGGGGCTTTGCCACGAGCTCTGCTCTAGTTTAATGTAGTAACACTGTCGAATGACAGAGTAAATTCTAGAAAAAAAAACAAACTTGTACTTGCACATTCACAAAAACACATTGGTACTAGAAAGTATTGGTTTTAAGATATTAAACGATAAATTCCCCAAATAGTAATTCAAAAATAAATTTACCCTGTGGGCCTCTTATATAAGCCAAATATGTAAACTGGTTTCACATGCCATGCGGTTTTGCAGATCAATTGAACATATATATAAAAGGTGTGCATTTCCTAGGATTTTGATTTCTGATAATTCATGAAAAAATACCAGCTTTTGAACTTAGTCATATTTTGGCAAAATATTGCATATAGGGTACCCTTATTGTACGGATAACTACTATTTCAGTTTTCATGATAGGAAGTTTTTCTTTTTTAAATCAATTGTAAAAATAAATTAGAGGTGTGCTTATTACTAGGATACCCTCATTGTACAGATAACAGATCAATTGTACATGTATCAGATATGTGCATATTTTTAGAATTTTGATTTCTGATAATTAATGAAAAAATACCAGCTTTTGAACGTAGTCATTTTTTGGCAAAATATTGTATGAAGGGTTCTTCATTTCACTGGATACGGTAGGTAGTGTTTATCAATTTAGGGTTGACATGGATTATGGATACAGTTCAAATAAAAGAAAACCCGGTTTGCTGTCATATTGACCGCTTTTCACTTGTTGATTTCTTTTTAAACTATATCCAGCTACACTAATAACCCGTAAGAATAACAAACGTAACAGAGGAAAAAACCTGTGCCATAAAGTCAACTGAATAAATTAGTGTGCCTTTTTGAATTACATTACAGCCACTTTTCAGTTTACTGAATGGCAAACCATTCATTATGTGTAAAACCAAAAGCAATGTATAGTGCGGTAAGTGATTATTAAATTGTTTGTTTTAAAAAGAAAAAGCACAAACTTTCCTTTTAATATTAAATTGTTGTTATGCAATTATGATTGAAATTCGTTAATTGAATTACAAAAAATGTTTTTAAAAAATGCCTACGTTACAGTAACATTTAATTTGTATCTAAAAAGTTAAGCTCTGATTGACGTAACCTTTGCATTTCTTGTAGATACTTTACATGTTAAATGCGTACAGTTTTTTATACACATGTTAGCAAAAATTGGTTATAACAAAAGCTTCGATAAACTTGCCATTGTTTTGATAGGGGTTAAACCATTTACATTCTTAATAATACCATTTTAATACTTTTTCTTATCACTTTCTTTCACGTTCTGAAAAGGTATGTTGACATTCATGTGAAAGTAGCCAGAAACGTAATTTTGGGAATTGCCTTAAAAATACGTACTAAAACGTTATAATGTATACATATTTGATTAACTTATTTGACCTTTAAGGAATACACAATCATGGTCGGGACCTTACATATTTGACGTTTGCTTTTTTCTGTATTTATTTATTTCATAGTAATTATGCACTCTTTCATTAACCTGCATATATTTATTGATTTCAAAAATTTGATATACACAATCATTAATAAAACATTTCAATCCAGTGTCCATATATGACCCTTTGCAACCTTAACCTCTGCTTGTTATCTGGCGGATTTTGATTCATTGATCATATCTTATGAATAGAATTGGGCTATACATCGATCTCTTACATGTACCATGTAAATTACAGTTTATCACAGATTGACACCTGTAAGGGATACCTTATTCGTTTACGGTAGATTGTCTTTTTTGTTAGCTTTATCAACATTCAAAAAAGCAAATATTGTCGCACAACCAAGCTCGAAGTTCTCCGCTGCAGGTTCAGAAATATTTCTAGCAAAAAGGTTAAAAGGTTACCTTGTTACGTGTGCAGTTTGCATTAGTCATGGTTTTTTTCATGTTTCATTAAATGTTATTCAAACATAACGTGTGGTATTTTGCAAAATGATTACATGGTAAATGGTTTATATACATTTTCAACATCATTAAATTATATTGTATAATGAAAACAACCACATTACCGCATACCAATCGAGCTCCAACTAAATATGTCATCATTCTATTCCGTCGTTTAGATAAATATATGTGACATTATATAAATAGTGCCTGTTTGGAAGGGTAACAGTTGAAATTGACAATAGTGTTCGAGGGGTGTCAATTTCAACTGTTATCCACCCAAACAGGCACTATTTATTTTATTATACTGAATGTTTTATTTTAGAGACTTTCACTGATTTTATAAAGAAATGACGTGAATTCCTCGGCGAACCGTACGCGCATAATTTACGCGCATGTAGTAATTCGTTGTGTTACCCGTTTCTAAGTGTGTTGCAAAAGCTAAGGGTAATAGTACATATTATCAACGGCTTCTAAACCAATCAGATTTCAGTATTTAACATGAAAGTATAATAATATGTCTTGTAAGTGTATTTTTTTCAGTCTATGTCTATACCCTCTTATTAATATAATTTATATGGACAACAAACACAAGAGCTATATGATAAGTAAATTATATCGGAATCAGCGCGATAATGCTTTCAGTTCTACATAGCGTTAAAATTATAGTCATGTAAAAATAGTTAGGAAACGGGTTAAGAACATTGAATACATTAGAGTTTATAAAAACAAATCGATCATTCGGTAATGCATACATTTACTTAATTGTTGGAAGCTTATGGATCTAATAAGGTATCTTTTGAGACAGCTCGTAGGTTGAAAAAGAAAGGACTATGTGCGATATGGTCAAATATCTGCCCCCGATTTCAACCAATTTTTAAATAGTACCGTATAAAAATAAAATGTTCACAAATAATTGTATAGAGAATGCCTATAACTTTAATATCGATTTGAATCATCATTGCTTATTCGCTGTTTATCTATGACGTCACCTAAATGACCTTTTTCCAGCAAATTTGCAAACAAATGAAAATATTCGCATTTTTGCACTATATTTCGCATTCGGAAGTATAGAGCGCAGGTCTGCTCAAGTGCGATTTTAACATATGTTTTTCTTCAGATAGTTATACACGTTATACTAAAAATGGTACTTGAGCAAGCCTGCGCTCGATTTTTCCCAGTCAAAAAACCATCGGAAAACACCCATATTTTGCTACAAAACACCAATTTATCAAACTAATGCAATTTTCATGACGTCATTCCTACATTATGACGTCACTGTGGTGATAACCCTTTACACCTTTACTTCCAATATGATTTTAACTATCTTTTACTTTATTTTTAAAGCTCTTTCTAAAACTTTGATTTTGGGGGCAAAAATGCAGAAAACAGCACATAGTCCTTTAAGACTGACACAGAGTCCGTCAAATGTAAAGGGAAATCAGATCAACTTGTTACTGTAACATGCAAGGAAAATGTATCAAATAAAGGAGAAAATGAAAGTTATAGTAGATACACCATTCATTATATTCCCAAAGCTGAGGGCACTTCGCTATAGTAGTATAATTCAACTTTAAACTGTCATTTGCAGGCACGAAAGATGTATGTATACAACATAAATTGAGAGGTGACAAAAAGAGGTTCAAGTACAAAGCGCTAAGCATTGTTTAAAGTTGTTTTAAAAATTCAATTAAAGAAAATTTACAACTACTGTTACTTGTGACAAAACAAGGATTCTCTCCTTCGTTGCAATAAAAAAAATGGAAACAAAATATGGCTAATTAAAATAACAGTAGAAGGCCTGCAATTGCCAAAAAAATCGTATAAAAACAACGAAGATTCTGTATTCTTGGTATTGTATAACTGTACACACTCCGGTGGTGAAGGACAGAGGTGTTACAGGTTGCTTTTACCTTTGCTTTTACCTCAATATTATGCCAAAAAGCAAAAAAAAAAAATCATTGTGTAAGGATTTTGGTATGTTTATCTTTTAATGATAATGCTCCCTTACAAAATCTGAACTTGTAAAGCAATTTTTGAAACCGCGGAAGGTTACCATCTTGCCATCCACACACCATACCCGCCTGATCTAGCCCCGTTTGTTTTATGAAACTTAAGGAGGCCGATTTGGTTTTTTTTGCGGAAAAACTACAATAGCATAACTTTTTATTTTTTAACCATATGTAATTTAAACCAACTCTAGTTTATTTGCAAAGGTTCATGAAAATCGACCGTCTGGTTCTTTTTAGGGACCATCTCAAATAGAGGTACATTTACTATAGGAATATATAGGAAACTGTCATTTTCCGCACATCAAAGCAGTTTTAAAAAAATACTACAATAGCTTTTTTTTTCAAATTGTTATATATGATTAGTATTATCATTTCCTACCTTATATGTAAAAACCACAAAATTCTACCGTCTGTTTTTTAATGGGGGCCATCTCAAAATATTAAAATGCACCAAATTTTGCTATATATTTGGATCATCACGAATGATGATTGGTATAATGGATTCATTCCAAAAATTAGGAAAATGTCCTCGAGGATAGCATTATTCTGTGTATAAAATTTCAACAGCGTACAATTTTTACTTATTCTTTTATGTTATTTCTTATAACGTAATCCTACAAAGCTTCATTTCATCATAACGTCATAAAAGCGCAATGGCAATGCTCCTCTACAGCACCACGTAATAATCGTGTTAAAAATAAAAATTTCCTTTAAAAATGTAGTAATTTTTATCTGTATTTTGTTTATTGTGTTCAATTTTATAAATGATATCGAAAAAAAATTCATTAGAAGTGAAAATCAACTGTATTTTTTTAGAATGCGCAAAAACATGCGCAATGCAAACTAAAGTCGGCCTCCTTAAAACGTTCTTGTCTATTCTTCGTAACAAGTCCCGACAAAAAATTTACCTAATCATCAGTTTGTACCTCAGAGATGTATATAAATCGACCTATCCTGATGAATTTCAAAAATGGACTCAGAGTTTGATAATATGTGTTTAATATCGCGGATGTAACATTGATTTCATTTCTTGTGTCAATGCTTTTCAGATATCATACAATAATTTATCGTAACATTAAGGTGGTATGTAGTACAATTTGAATTAAATTTTGAAAAAAAGTTTAACCTCATTAGAGCAGAAACAAAAACTAGAAATGTTGATCCGCCACAATAAATATGAAATTAACAAAATAATATCAGGTACATGGATGTCAACAAAATGATTTGCAATCTTGTACAACTGATCAGTTTTTGACATTTTTATCACCTACGCAATCAAGCATAAATTAAGATAAATGAGCAGAAACTCTTTGATTTCAAAATATAACCCACATATATATTGTTACTATTTTTGGAGAACTAAATATGCCAGAAGTTTATAATTTCGTGCTGATGGAAATGTAAAACTAAGGATTATGCATTTTCTTCTCCTTAAAACCAAAAAGATAAGCACCTATGCTTTAATAAGTTAAAAAAAAGAATATGCGCATACCTTTTAAGTTTATCAAAATGTTACCAACTACGGGGAAAAATAAGCACATGAAAGTACTCAAGAAAGATTTTAACGTCAATAAAACTGCTGCAAACCGACATCTGTTGGGATTATTATTTATTGTCTTAATGGGATATTAATTGTTCGTAAGCGACGCATATCTAACAGCTTTTTCAAGGAAGAAAAAAAGAACAGTATGCCGGGAAAATGTGCACAGATTTAACCATTAACATCATAATTCATATTTGTTTAAATTGTTTTGGCCGGCAAACAACAAGGTTTTATAGGATCATCCCGTCAAGAGTAAGTATTTTTTTCTCCAGTCTATGACAATTTCTTTAGAACAGCACTTTGTCGAAACCGTTGACTTTCTTAAATCAGAGATTTAAGTTTGCAATTTTTTCAGTTTTCAGCTATGTTTTTAAAACCTGTTTTGTATGGTATGCCTGGAATTACAGTTAAAATCTTACTGAATAAAGCTATTAAATAAAACTATCTTATTAATGCTATTAATGCTATAGTACTATCTAACATAGACTTTTTTAGATCTTTGATAATGTCGAAATCTGTTACTTAGTTTTGTTTTCAGAATTATTCTCATATCTTATACCCAAATGTATTCTTTGCTTTTTTCGTTAGAGGAACGTATAGGACTATGAGACATACATACAGGTTATTAAAAGATCGCATAACTTTTTTGATTTTAAAATAAATCAATAAGACATTAATATATTTTGTTTTTAAAAGGTAATAAATATCCAATTTTTAATGGGCTTTCGTTATTAGAGCAGATTAACGCACTGTATAATTGCTTTGACCATAAAGGGGACTTAGTGATCAGAAATTAACCATTAGATCTACCTAAACGACCATAAATTGGAAGGAAAAATAAAGGTTCAAATAAGCTATTCACAACAACCGAGCCTCCTTTCTATCTTTAACGAAAGATATTTGGAATTATATTTTCTCAATTTTTAATTAGATATTAAATGGCTTTATTGTGTCGTCATCAAAGCTTCAGATTTTTTCATTTTTTAAACATTGCAAGTTTTTTTTTTTCAAAAATACATGTTCAGATAATCTATTAATGATTAGTTTTGAATAATTTAGTTTAGAACCAAGAGCTCCAGGACAAATACTTTGTGGACAAAGCCATGAGACTACTGATTATTTTTGGTGTTCTGAATTTTGGTTCACAAGTTAGTGAAGTATTATTTATCCCCATTATTTTGAATTGTATTGACTATGCATTTTGAACGAAGCACGAATACATGTAATTGCATTCAATTGCGCAGGCAAAACAGCAGATAAGCGTATGTGATACTGGAAGTCCTTCAGGAAAGTGTGCCCCTAAGGAACCTTTTTGCCCACAGGGATATAGCTGTGAGAACGGAGAATGTTGTCCCGCCAAATGTAAAATTGCTTTCTGTTTTTCTTTTATTATACTTAAACAAATATTTCTTTCTTCTTAGAATACTATCATAAACTACTCAAACATGACGTCATTTAAAAATGGGTTTCGATATAGGAATTTTATTTTTTAAAAAAAATATATGTTAACTAAAATCATCTCATTTGTATTGAATAAGAAATCTTAATAACATGAATATAAATTAATTTTTTACAACCATTGGAAAATGCAAAAGACGTACAGTGTTTATAAATATGAGAAAAAATACCGAAAATAGTTCATTCTTTGGGCTTAACAATCTCAGTAAGCATTTTTATGTAATTCTGCTTTTAAAAAAGTAGATTTTCTAAAGTAATGTCAACCAGTATTATTATAAACTATTGCAGAGATAATTAGCACGTCCAGAAACGTACTTCATCTTGAATACCATACTAAGGCTTGGTCAACAAAAGGGTTATAATTTAGAAAAAAAATGTATCAAAAAACAAACTTTTACAACCGCTTCAATTTATTTACAGATTGAAAGCTCTGGAAATAATACAAATAATGTTGATTTGATATTGATGATTTAATAATACAAAAAAATGTTCTCATAAAAATTAATCCTTTCAATATACATTTTTAAGGTGATATGGGACACTTACATATTGAGACCTACTCTTCTTTGGAATTACCAATAAAATCAAGTCTAATTTTATAGTTTTTTCCCCATAATATATCACTTAACAGTGTAGCAGTGTGGATTACATGGTTCACTACAAATCTGATTGTCAAGAATCCCGCTGGGGATTTTTTACCTGTCAAAAAAACATTAAACGTATTTTGGGGTTCAATATTGCAATTCAAAATTCTAAACAGGTGAAAATATAATGTACTTTAATTCAAAACAATATCAACGTCAATGTCGACGCCACATTATTTAACACGGTGTAGTGGATCAACTTGAATTCATATGCGTTGCATGTTGCCTGTTTTTTGTATTTCAGTAACATGTACCAATCACTACTGTTATATTGAAGACAAGTACCATGTGTGCTGTAACAAAATTCCTATTGAATCGGTATGTATCCATAAAACTCCAGATAGTCAAAATTCATGAGAAATAATTCAAGGCATCTGTCTATTAATTTCTCATCGTGTATCACTCTATTTCTCTCTCTCTCTCTCTCTCTCTCTCTCTCTCTCTCTGTAAAACAGATAACATATTCGATTAAACTTTATATACACGTATATTTTTATTCAAACAACTTAACTTGAGGTTGCACCAAAGGCATGTTCTACCCCAGGATATACCACGGATCCTCTGCTAGGATGTTACAAAGTCGCTTATTATCCCACTGCTATTCCATACGACGAAGGGAAACAAGGCTGTGAAAAAGATGGCGGACGACTGTTATTGATTAACTCAGCGGAGGAGGGGCAAAAACTCTTAGAAGCGATAAGTAAGCTTTTGAGTAAAGATAATTTTAAATCAATCTGGAGGTTTCAAATGGATACCCAATGGTCAACCGTTCTTAATCAAACTAATATTTCGTTGATTACTTTTGAAATTTTTATTTCCTTTATTTAAACTATACCATAAAAGGGCTCGTCTTCCATATTCCATTTTCAATTTTTGATAGGCTTCGTTTAAGTTATTCTTTTGATCTGCGAACACTCGACTGTTACTTTTATTGCTTTTCATCATAAACACGACAAACATTTATAATTCTTAGTATTTTTGTTCGTGTATGGAATGTATCATATTTTTTTTCTTTTTGGAGATCTATTCGCTTTTAAGGTCTGACGACATGTTCCTCGAGCATCTTTTTTGTTTCTCCTCGTAATAAAGAGTTCAAATAAAAATTATCATTTTTATATTGATTTATAAAATGATTAAAATTTACTTGTGTATGGTCATATGTCTAGATGGCCGAGTGGTTAGAGCCGTAGGAGCCAGGAGCGTAGGTTTTAGAGATTGTGAGTTCAAACCCCCGGCCCAATATTGTAAATTTCGCTGTGCTGTATTATTTATTTATTTTTAAATCAGCAATTAAAGTGTATTTTCAAGAAGATTGTATAGGAAATTGCATTCTCTAGCATTTTGCGGAAATGCCTGGTAAGGTATCCTAATTTTTTGCACGAAAGCTTGTCGGAGTAGTAGTAAGCCATTAACAAAATCCTGGAAAATGTTATATAAAATTGAAAAACATGTCGTCTAACCCTAAATCGAAACTGACACATTTTGGTAATGAAAAATGTCCCTATGTTGGGATCATAGTTGTTTATCTGAAAAAAGATTCCTTGCAAATGTAACTAGTTATCGTAAACTTTAATTTTAAAGTATGAAGTGCAATCATCAGCGGTTCTACAAGGCGTATAGTTTGTCAATTTACAATTGTTGTAGGGTCGGAAATGATAATATCAGCGGTTATACAAGGCTCCAGAGATCCTGATTCGTCATATATTGATGACAAAGGAAATCCATTGCCATATTTGCCTTCTATGATAGAGAACAAAGATGACGAAGCTAAAACAAAACTGATGTTGACATATGCTCCCCCCGATCAAATCAAATTCATGTTTTCCGCTATTTCACAAGGAGAGAAATATAAGTATTTTGCCTGTGAAATATAAGTCAATAAATTGTTCATATGCAGACAAATCGAATTCAGTATTACCTTTTTTTTCTTTCTGCATTCTTTTAAAGATACTGAAAGGTCTTCTATACTACTGACAGTTATGATTTGATGGTGTTACCCCCACGGACACCCTAAATTCAACTTTCCAGTATCTACCCCAACTAAAAAAACAAAAACAAGAAAAAACATTGCTGACAAATTGAGAACCAAAGGCCTTAATTACAACATGTTTCACAATTTACTCCCATATCTTAAAGAAGCTGTTACTAAACAATTGACACGCTTACTCTTATCTCCGTATTAGGTTACATAAATAAAAGTTTAAAAGTTCAAAAAAGCTAATCAGGACAAAGTTTATTGTTATTAAAATTTCCTAGTCCACGTTTAATAATGCTGAGCGACTGCAAACGTATTGGAACGGCAAATTTAAACACCTCGCTAAGGAACGAAAAAAATGAATAATCTTTATTGGCAATCTTTTGTTTATTTGCTCTCCGTCTTAAGTTTTTATGAAATCGAGTTTTTGATACACAAAATTCACGTACCGTGAAATGTCTTTCGCATTCATTTTGTACATCGTGTAACTACATCTTTTGCGATTGGTTGCTGTTATATCAGTTCTTTTTCTTTTCTTTTTTGTACTTTTTAGAACTTTCTCATAAAAAAATTAGTCTTAAAAACACGACGAACTGAAACCATTGACTTCTTTCTGTAGTATATAATTTTTTCTGGAAGGCAATTTATTTGTTTGAAGTGCTCATTTTCGATAATCTTTCTAATCTATTATTTAATCGCCTTGACGTCGGAATTCAGTTTACCGTAGCAGTTGCCTTAACGTTAGAATTCAGTATACCGTCGCAGTTAGATTTTTGTTGTTGGCCTTATATATATATATATATATATATATATGTATATATATATATATATATATATATATATATATATATATATATATATAGTTAGTCAAACTTATACCTTAGAATGCCTCATTTACAATATCTTAACAAAGGTTAAACCAAGCAAATTATACCCCAAATAAATGTCTTCGCCAGAAACTTTGATCAAAAACTTCTTTAAAAAGTATTGGATATTTCTGAATATTACTTTCTTTTTTATGCAAATTTTCATAATGATTCTCACTCTGAAACAAGAATTAAGTTTACTATAGAATAATAGATAAATGATCTAAACTTGGATCATATATACACGTTAAAAAGACAATGGACCGTCAAAACTTATGTTTGAGCATCACCAGTTAACAGGCTACGGCAACGAGCATTCTGGAATTCACTAATTGTAATAAAAAAAAGATCAGAAATAATATAGCATTGAATCATAATTTGTTGAAGTATACAGTCTCATAACTGCAGCGGTGTGTGCATACAAATTGAAAATGTGTGTTGCACACATTGCTGTAGTTATGAAACTGTATACTTCAACAGATCAAGATTTAATCCTTATATTTACATTTTTCAACTTCTTGCCCTGTCTGTGAATGTGATTTACACCTTACAATTCCTATCTTATGCTAAGAGTAGGTTCATATAAATGGAAGAGCCACAGTAAAAGCCACAGGCGTGAACTTTGATTTTTCGCTTTAGACATTGCAGTTTACAGCCCTCAAATTTTGTGACGTCATAATAAAACTCGTCACTTTAACCTTTGAGTACTCTGTGTGTATTACAGTGTTATAACTGCCGTAGCTGTCAACACACTTTACAAGCAATAACTATGTGGAATGGAAATGTAAAAAGATATTTTTCATTTTTTCCCCGGTATATTCTAAAAAGAATCTACCAATAAACACAGCAACAGGCTGTAACATTAAACCGATATAAGTGAAAAATAGTAAGGGTTAATTATTGATCTAGATAAACACATATTTTTATAATTTGCATCATGCATATCACTTCATTTTTTAATATATAAATGAGAATTGACTTTTTACTTTAAACAACGGTCCTTTTTATATATACATAGTAGACGTATCAATGTATCGATCAAATTTACTTTATGTGTATATGTTGAAAATTCATAGAAGTACTTCTAGGTAAAAGAAAAACAGTGGTTTGTAACTACATCATTTAAACAATAAGGCGCAAAATATTAAAGAAAAAAGATTGGAGCGTTTCAGACAAATAAAACATTTATATCATGATCTTTATTGCATGTACTACAAATTAGTTTGATATTCAAATGCATGACAATGATCAAATTTATAATAGTTTTGTTAAAAGAAAAAAAAATGAACCGCAAAACAATATTTTTAAATAATGCATAACGTCTTCAAATTATGAAAACTATGTGATTCAAAACATTAAAAAAGTAGAAATGAAAGGTTCTTTGATTTACACATAGATAATAAAAAAATATTGCATTCTATAGCAATGAAAATAATATTTTATGCCACGGGGCACTACAACATGCTATTGCCTCATAGGTTAATTGATTTTACGATGTCCGTTTAAATGTGTTCATAGTTTACTGTGGTTTCTAAGTGCTATTATTCTTTGAAGGCTCCGCTGGTATGCCTCGTTTTTTTCTCTTTTTTTCTTTTCCTTCTTCTTTTTTTCCACAATGCAAATCTCTAAAATATAAAATTTCACTTGATACTTGTAATTGGATTAAGTTTTAATGAGCTCGAGAGCGACAAACATGCTCTATGATAAGCAATTAGATATCTGTACTCACTAAATTGATTTTATTCCCTGAAATTTTATTTACAAGGCATTTTCCCATGAAACATGTACAATAAAAGTCATTTAGTTTGAACACGGATATAGCGAAATCCTGGATGTAGCTAAGTTTTCTTAGGTCTCCCGTAAAATTCGTTACAGATCTTGAAGATTTTTACAGTTATAACGAATTCGGATACAATAAATTTAGCAATTTTATTCTGAGTCCCATAAAGATCAATAATGACCAAAGTTAACACTTTTATAAAGATGTTTTTTACATTTAAAAAGTTTACGCTACCATTCAACACGATAGTTTAAATTTATTTATCATTACATAAATTATTCAACTTAAAATCCGATAATTCAAGGTATCAAAAGAATGAATTTCATTCAAAGCCTCATTTAGCAAAAATTGTAGTCTAGTAAAATGAGACATGTACATAGTGAATTCGCTTAAGTTATCATTATGAATTCGTTATATGGATATAACGAAGTAAATCCATTGGTCCCTGGTACTTCGCTATAACCGAGCGTTACTGTACTGGCATCAAACACGAAAACAACAACAAAACGACAAAGACCTTACTTTTACACTGTGGTAAACAGCAATCATGTTTCGCTAGATAGCGGAAGAGGCGGTATGGAAGGAATACCAGGTTAATAGGGGACGGTATTCTCCAGTCGTAATCATTAATTACTGTGTATCTCTCAAATCGCCACAGCTTCTCCGAATTCTCCTGTACCCTCTCAAATGTGTAGCTGAAACAAAACTTATTTTTGTCATTTTGTTAACTTATTCATTCATGTTTCATTTGTACAGTGGCCATGTCATTATATAATATTACAATTCATAAATAGTCATATCAACAATCAAAATTGACAAAAATTTAAGAATTTTATCGTTAAAATTTAAAAAAAAAGATGTACAATAATTTGTATGAATGTTTAATTTTACAGTTGTACATTATAACATTCTTTATAATTTACCACGGAATTATTTAACTAAAAAAACACATCGATATGCGGCATTCCGTAGTTAACACCAAAAGTAAAAACTTGGTTAGAAGAATGACTTATTTGTATGATAATGTTAAATCAAACCTGAACATGGCAATGACTAGGTTGACCAACAGGATATTGGAAAACAACATGTATATCGCCACTATCGCATACACAGTCCAGTCTTCCTGTGGACACCGGGTTTTGGAGAAGTCGGACTCCCATTCCTTGGGGTTACTAGTACAATCCGTTTGGTTGCTACCTAATGACAGTATAAATAAAACGTTCGTTTTGAATAACATTTCACCATGAGATAAATGTTTCTAATTGTAAAAAATACCCGTTTTTCTTCTCTGTAAAACTTTTGTCCTTTGTTTCTTTTATTCTTAAGGTATTCCGTTTCCAACGTAACCCTTCCCTTTTTTTGCTTTGTTGTTTTTCCCCTTTTATTTTTTTCTAAAATGATTTATTAAAACTATTCAATTACACTTTAATATCTCACTCAAATTTTGTAAGAAAAATCTTCATAATTATTTAGCCGTAATATTAGATCCCGAAACATATCTGAATCAAAGTTTTCACTTGTTCATTTCTTTTTTCCTAAAAAATAAAAAAGACAAAATTGTTCAACGTTTTTCTAAGTTATAGTCGCAGTGCCGTTTGTACATTCTTGAGATTTTAAGCGTCAAAGTCCTGAAGCGAGAATTTACGTGACCCTTTGGTTAAATTGGTGGACTTGTGGCCAAGCGACCGTACTCAAACCCCCAATTGCTATATGTATTTTCCTTAATTGTGTTATTAATTGTGTTAACATATAAGAATTGATCTTTGACATGATGGATTTAAACTTATTTTTGTTTTAATGTTATCAAAGTAAATGTTAGCGCCTGTTTACATTATCAAATTCATTTATACTGAAGATACCTATATATGTTCTCTCCTAGTTTTCAAAAGTTTTCTATAATAGAAATTCCACACCGTGAATATATATCACTGTGTTTACCAACCAACGTATGATGGAGTTTGCAAAGATCTACAAAGTAATATTTATTGACTGTTAAATCATTCAATGGATAAATTGTTGATTTCAATATTACCACATTATTACTATTCGTACATAACACCATCATGCATATTATACATATCACCATTTGTATAGTATTCATAGAAAGGACATGGAAAAAAGGTGTTGTACCGTTTAGTTCTTCAAGATTCAGATCCCCATAGAGTTGCCAATACGGATAGTAAATGATGGTCCATATCCTCCAATTAGTCCACCCTCCACTCCACATTGCTTGGTGGTCCGGCCAAAGATTGGCATGGTAATAGATCCCAACTCCAAACACCACAAAAACAGCTATGTAAAGGAATCTCAGAAGGTCTTTCAACTTGAAAAAATATGAACGAATTACTTAAGATGTGTTCATTTTGTCAGTTAATGAGAATTATATCATTTTCTTTATATAAGAAAAACCAAGTTTATGGTTATGTATTGTGTTAAATAATTACTGAACTAAGATTATGCAACACATATACAATGGTTGGAACATTGCAATCAAAATTGTTGCCAAACAGGGATAGCTCACCTGAGAATACATGACACTTGCTAGGGCAAAAATATTATTAAATTCAATATTATTGGTGAAACAGAAAATATTTTTTTTTCATTTCACTGTAATGATGTGTATTTTATTATCAAATACTACATATATAATACTACGGAAATAACTTTTTTGACTGAATAGCCAATTTTTTAGAGAATCATCAATACTGGTAAACGAAGCTGTGTCTATCATAAAACATCAACATTTACAGCAAGTGTGACACCTTCTCTCGCTATTTTAACTTAACGGTAAGGTAACGATCTTTTGAGTTTACTTTGTCTTTATGATGACAAATTCATCATGGTGTCTTAATATATACAAATATAGACGTCGGAACCGGGGGGGCTAGGAGAGCACTTAATGTATTCCACCTTTTTTTCAAAGTTATACATAACCATAACCAGATTTTTTTTCCTTGTCAAGATTTTTGTCAAGTATACATGTTGTCCTTCTTTCAATTTGCCTCTGAAGCCACTGTATGCAACATGTATAGGAGATTCGAAAAAAAATAATTAAAAGCTATAAATTTAGCATACAAAATCCTGTGTGAAAAGCAACATTCCTAACTTTCATCTTTCGATATTCACATTCAGTGTATATTTCCATTATGTTCGCATTTGAAATATGCACTATAAAATTTAAAGCAGCAAAATGTAAAGAAGTAACAAATACCATTTCTTTGATCATGATGAGGGTTGGTCCCAATTTCCTATGGATCAGAAACACTTCCAAAAACCTCAAATACATGACCAGCAGAGAGAGAGCATACATTCGTCTTGCGAGGGTAAAGGTTTCAGATGGATGGAAATGACGTATAAAGAGCGCCACGATGAGCAATAGGTATGACAGTAGGTCAACGACATTCCAGAAATCGTAAATGTATCTTTTCATACGTGAGTAGTATCCTCTGTGGGATCGGCCTCGTTTCTCCAAGCAGCCCTGTTTCAAAAATTGCATGAAGTGAAAGTTATCTATCAGGTGATAAAAAATCTGTCTTTTAATCATTAATTAATATTTAGCCGTTTACGAAAGCTTTCAAGATTTCTATTTTTTTAACTTTAGTTATATTGATAATTTGTTTTTTAATTTGAACAAAATAATTCAATACACCGTGGGTTTTTTTCTTTAAAAGACTTGCAAAATTGATAAAAACTTAGATTGTAATTTACAAAACAGCTGATGATTTCTTCAATAAAATCCCCTGCGCCCCAGAAATAAACAGTATATTCGAACACTCTTGCAAGTATCAGTTGGGAGTAGTATTTGTCTCCGATGCTTGTCAGTACAAATGAGCTGTACATTATCAAAACTGCGAAAAACAGTATCTGAAATATTCAAAAACATATTTCAATAATGTGGAAAACAGATGGAATACAATTAATTTATTGATATCGTTTTTAACTAGTATATGTATGACGTAAAGTTACTTACATAATTAAACATGTATTTTGTAAGAGGAGCGGTAAAGAAATTTTTCGGCTTTCTTATTGCAGACTAGAAAAAAGAAAAAGAGAAAGTTAGACATCAATCGAACTTAAATACTAAAATATGACTGAAGTGGAAAACATTTAACTCGATCTTTATGAAATTTAGTTATCTTGATTAATGTGTGTGATTAAAACATAATATATGGTTCTGCCATCACAAATATCCTCTTGTTCGTGCTAGTGAATAATTGATTGTCATCAATTGTATATATTCTGTTTGAATAAAACATTATTGTTATAATTCTGAAAAGGCAAACATAAATTCGTCGAGATAATTTTTGATGTACAGTACGGAAATGTTTTCCTAAATACAAATTTGTTGTTTTTAAATGTTATTATTTCTAAACATTTTCAAAATAACTCTTCAAAGAACAGTAGTGAATTGCTGAATTTTTATAAACACATTTTTCAATGAAGAAATATATTTAATTGTTAGTTTTGTGAATCTCATTTATGTCATGGTTACCAGTAAGAACGGCGTGAGGTCCGGCGCCAGGTTTTTGTACCACTGCATGTTCATATACTTCTGAGAACAAGTGTGAGCTACAACGTCATACATGAAATTCTCGTAAGCAAAGGTTAATGGGCTCGAGTGAATTCCCCAAACTACTGCCTCGTCATCCATCAAATCTATTGCATGTTGTGAGTCTTCTTCGTACATACTGTCCATAATACCAATGCAACGTTGTTCAAACAATCTACATAAAAAATGTATGAATATAAGATACCACACATTACGTATTCCTAATAAAAAAGTTTTTTTTTTAATTTAAATTAAACTCTTACGTGGTTCAAATTAAACAATAAATGAAATTCTGAAGAAAAAAATTATGGAATTTTTTTTCTTTTTCTGTACTGCGATAATTGATGTTGACTTTTTTTTATCTCAATAACCAGTTGTTAGTTGTATAAAATATGATTTTCTATACTTTGAGTGTTTCTCCAAATCAATTGATAGCAATTGTTCCTTGACATTGTTTGCCTTTTTGGAAAGTTTCCGAAGGATTGCCGAGCACACCAGTCCAGTTACTATCAAGACACAAGCAAATTTGATGTTGAAGAGATGTATGCATAATACATGAATGAACTCAATTTCCTTGAAATATTTACAAAATTGAATTAAACAAAGTTTCTTAACAGTGAACCAGCAATGATGGTGAAAAATTAGTTGTCTTTATGTAACTAGAAATAACATGTCAAAAACTTGACCTTGTTTTAGGAAACAATTCTGCATAAGAATGTTGCCGTTCTATAAAAAGTGGACGACAATGGCAAACATTACTATTTTAGATTTATTTTAAATCAAAAGACATTTTTATTTAATACATGTACGCTAACCAATTCGTTCTGATTTTGCACTTTCTTGGTGTCTAAAGGTTTTGTATACAAGTACATGGTTAATAATGTATTTCTCAATATAATATGTAGGTATTCATAATTAAATACGTTTCATAGAGCAGTGTACACATTCCTCTATTATATGTTAATACTAAAATGAATACATTACATAAATGGTTTTCCCCTCTAAGCCAACATATTTCAGCCAGTTCCTTTCGATTTGCGAAAATTGCCCAAAGTAAAATGTCAGACATGTTCGTATCTTTCAGGTTTCCGTCGCTTGTTTGTGAAGTTTCACTAGTGGTATATTCATTGCTGTATTCTACAAAATGAATAGTCAGTAATACATTGTATGAACATATAAAACTTAAACTTTAAAAACAAAGTCAATCAATATCGAATAGCTATGTCTAATACTGTAAAACACGTACATCATTACATTCTAAATACACAGTGTAGTATTAAAAAGCATAAAATACAACAATTGTATCTATTGGTCCAAACAATAAATTTGAAAAAAAAAAAATTATATTTAAATAATGACCAAATAAATGAAAATAATTAATACATATAGTATTTTTTTTAAAGGTACGCTATTTTCTTGCTCTTAATAGATGCATGCATTCCGAGACGTCATATTACCTTTATATCGCAGCATTTTACGACACAATCCTCTGGCCGCATCAGCTACAGAAACTGATAATTCTGTTAGCTCGTCTACAATATATTTTGCCTCTTGGGGGTTTCCGTGTTTTATTCTTTTCCTCATCATAGATCTGTATTCATGGCATAGTTTCTTTGCTTGTGTTTCTTGTATTTGCTGCACAATAAAATGATTTTATTTCATTTTTAAGTGTATTTGCATACAATAAGACAGTGGTTTTAATACAATTTTGTCGAAAGAAGCTTCGTTTTACTATCCCATATTCAATATTAAAAGAAACTTAACATCTTGAATATTTCAATGTCCTTAATTATATTATAACGCATACATTTGTAAATTACCTTTAAAATCCATTGCATGTGTAGGCAATCTTTTCTTTTGAATTTACATTTCTGACAGGAAACGGTCTGGGTTGGAAAAAACGTCATTTTAAAAAAATGAAAATTTGAAAAATATCATCAAAAAATTAACTAAAATAAGATAACTGACCTGTTCATAAAGTTCTGGTAAATTGATCATCTTTAACTTGACGCCTTGGTCCAACAAAACCCTCACGTAATCACACCTATTTGCCTTCAGTGCCTCCAAGAGGAGAACCTGCATCCACATGTTAAAAGTTTGATTTTTAACTGATTCATACACAACCCATGATTTGATACCATTATTGAATCACTTAATTAAACAACGTAAACACTGTTCCAACATATAAACCTATATATAGACATTGCATCAATGAACAAAGTGTTTTAATTAAAGTTTAAACTCCGTGTACCTTTTTTACAAAGGGTAATTTAATGACAAAAATGAGAGCTCTATCATCTTTGTCAATTTCAAAAAAAAGAGCAAAACTTACGGGCCCGCATTCTTCTGTTAAGTCCAATTCTTGCAAAAGCTGGTAGCCGAAATAAAAATACAACGGAAGAGATGTAGGACTCGAGTACTGAGGATTTAATACGTATGGTCTTGACTCCTTAAAACCTTCCAGAACTTGGTGAATAATCTGCTCTTCAGGACTGACAAAATTTCGACGCAGAAGTTTCCAAGCCAGCGAGGAGCCTTTGGTTGTGTTTCCGTTCGTTTCCGTGTGAGAGTGGTCTGAGCTAAGGCTTATCTCTTCGTGCTGTTGTATCCCCACACCATCTGAAATATGAATTTATTGATTTTTTTTGTTTTTGAAAAGAAGAAGGACAAAATTTACATATTTCTTTCAGCAAGAAGCAAGCACGTTATATATTATTGGAACTGTTTTACAATAAAGACTTAATTGCCTTTTGATTCAAATCACCTAAAAATAGAAATACAATTAAAAGTATCATGATTGTCAAAATTGTTAATTATAAAATTTGATCGTCATATTATGATAAACAATTATTTTATGACAGACTAGTTTGAAATTGCCTCAGGTACCACGTTGAATGCATAGAAAATGCGCAGCACATGTGACCACCTATAGACAAAGAGAAGTTAAAACGAAGGTCCTGTTACGACGGAAATAATGATCCAATGTTTCAAGGGGAATGACTCACACACCCTTAAGATCTCGTTTGCATAATTATGACTTAATTATGAGACCTGTCGCTGACTAATTGTTTCAGAGTACTGTAATGCAACAAGTTTAGCAGTCTGTGTGTAAGTATGATGACTTAACGTTGGAGAAAGAGAATAACGAATTAATATACTAGAGGACATGAACACAATATTTTTTTTTTTACTTAAAAGGGTATTCATCGCTGTTTGCAAGGCACCTCATAACAACAGAATCTTTTGAAAATAGTAAAAAAAAGTAAGAAAAACAATAACAAGGCTTTTATAACAGTTATTTTTGGAAAGCAATTGAATAGATGTAACTCTTTGTTTAGTTTTACCGATATTTCCCATTTAGTATTACATTTTTAGTGTCATACAGTACATTTATTTAAGTCTAATAATTCGTCGATTGATGTTATATGGTCGTGCTACAGATTTAGCACAAGTATTACTCTCCTAAAATCTGACAATTTATAAACCTCACTACAGTAATTTAAAAAAAGAATGTCAAGATGAAATACATGTTTATGGCAGGTTAACTGCAGGTCTGTACCTCCTGCTCTGATAAAAATCAAATGGACGACCTGGGAGATAAAGTGTCATTCACTGAAAAGATCGTATATTTATTGCACACAAAAACTTGGTGCTAATTTTGGACTGATAATTAAAACCTTATTAAAACGCAAATTCTGTGAAAACAAATAATACCATTAAATTCTTCATGCAATCGACTACTGATAGCTGGTGATGGTGTTTAAAAGACTATCAGAGGCAAATAAAGAGACGTAAAGAGAGGTATTGTATAGTCTGGAGAATTGTTTGAAGGTGCTGATTAAAGTCCTACCGTCTGTGTACGTATGTAGGATATCCTGCAGTGACCAGCAGCTGACCACTGCCTCCCCCACAATGTGGGACAGCATGGCGGGATCGTCTTGATCAAGGTCAAATACTCCAACCTAGAGGCCAGGAAATATAATGGTATACTTTCATGTTAAATGCTATAATCTGATTCGTTTAGACGCAGATGATAATCCGTTCTATTACCCTCATTGTAACCAGCACACTTGTCAACGGGTTACACTATATAAATAGTGCCTGTTTGGGAGGGTAAGAGTTGAAATTTACACCCCGAGATAACCATTGTTAACCGACGCGAAGCGGAGGTTGACAATGGTATTCGAGGGATGTCAATTTCATCTCTTACCCTCCTAAACAGGCACTATTTAATTTATTATACTGAATGTCTTAATTTTAAAGAAGACATTACTGCTTTTATATAGGAATGACGTGAATTCTATGGCGAACCGTACGCGCATGATTTACGTGCATGAAACAATTCGTTGTGTTACCCGTTGCCAAGTGTGTTGCTAACCCGAGGGTGTTAGAACGGATTATCAACTGCCCCTTAACCAATCAGAATTGAGAATTTACCATAAAAGTATAATAAAACAATATGTTACATACACGTAACTTATGCGCGTACCGTTTACCGTAGAATTCACGTCATTTTTATATTAAAGCATATGAATAATATGAAGACATATGAATAATGTCTTAAATTAAGACATTCAGTATAATAAAATAAATAGTGTTTGTTTTGGGAGGTTAACAGCTGAAATTGCCACCCCTCGAAAACAATTGTCAACCCCCGCTTCGCGTCGGTTGACAACGGTTTTTTCGGTTGTCAATTTCAACTCTTACCCTCTCAAACAGCCACTATTTATATACTGTTATATGCATGTGATTGAACAAAGATATGAAAGCTGTTTTTAACAGTTTTGACTTATATTAAACAAATGCAAGTTTTCTAAGTTACGTCTTTCAATGGAAACATTTGTAAGTTATACTTTTGTCAGCAAAACTTGATTTAAACGATTAAATCACATGTTTTACATTATGTGATTGAAACTGTTACCAAATGCAAAAACGATATAAGTGGGATTTTATGGCATATTCCATTTAAGTTAATTCATACAGAAATAAAGCCATGCAATAGGTATATGTACTTACCAACTCTTTAGCTTTTCCAATTGTTTTCAAATGTTTTTTCAACTCCTTATATTTCGAATCATCGAATCGAATGCCTAATGAAATGCTAGCTTTCTTGCAAAGTACGTTTTTGCTACAAATTAAAAGTTAAAAAAAACCATAAGTCATATATGCTTATATGAACATGCTTATCGTAACTAATATTCATTTGTTTTAATCATATTTACCGCTATTAAACATGTTTATCGCTAAAGCAAAACTGCAATGTTAAAACATTTTACGCCTTCCACACGTCCACTGCGACTTTGATATTCGCAAAGGTTGATAATATCATGTTGCACAACCACAATACAATTTTTACAGTATTAAATATGTATTACCAAAGCATATCTAATAAAGAAATCATGATTAGCTTCATACTTTTCTAAATAGTCGACAACAAGGTCTGCAGCCATTCCTGATCCTTTCATGATGATAACTGGGAGTTTGTGTTGGAGAGCCTTTGCAATATGAGCTATAGTTTCGATGTCACCCTCACATACGATTATTGCTATGGGAACCGGCATTTCTACAATTATGCAATGAACTTAAGATGTTGGTCAATATGGAATAGTGATTAGAACATATTTTTAAATGTAATAAAAAAAACATTAAAGCCATTTGTTTTGTAAAAAAGAAATCAAAGTTCTCAAAACTTATCAAAAACACACGAAACAACTTATATTGGGAAAAACATAGTTCGTTTTGATAATGTAATGTTGCTCCATCAGAAATGGATACATCATAACGCAATATTTAACGATAAATTACGATATTTCAATGTTGTAAAAAAAAAACTTCATGGGAATCGTGTAACACCCACTAGTTAACTTGTATTGTTAAAGACACACATGATTGATAATATTATGAATCATCTACTTCCATATAAATTATAAACTTTATCTGTAATAACTAATAGCGTGTATTAATTGACAATTTTAAGCATTCAAACAATTCAACACAACTGTAATATGTTTTTTAAGTGCATATACATTATTTATAATGTACCATGCATATACATGAAAACGACTGCAATAATGTTTTATTCTTGGCCTATCATATTTACAATATACGCATGCGTACTGGTGTCCATTTTCTGACTAAAGAAGGAAACTTCTTGTTGAGAAACGAATTTTTCGAAGTCCAACAGACATCCATGTCCTTCTCCATGGGTAGTTTTGAATTCTGTTATTTTTTCTGAGTTCCCTTGGCATGCCTAAAAATCAAATTGTGTTTTTGTTTTAATTGTAAGACAAATTTACTATTATTGACTAAATGGAAAAGAGATTTGCTTTTCCTACACCGCTGTTACGTTAAATTGTCAACTAGTTTTCATTCAAACGTCAAGTTGCATAAATAACACAAACACTTGTAAGGGTTTTTGTGCCGGAAATGATTATTTAAAGACCTAAAATAGAAATTATATGACAGCTGTTGTAGTTCAGTTTATCACTAATTTCGGTATACTAGTACATGTACTAACATCTGTGGACAATAGCCATACCTTTTTTCCTGCAAGATTTATCAGTTTGACATGTCGATCGGGGTTGTTGATTTTATTTTTAGCAGCTCTGGTCTTAAATTCAATATCCTCATAGTTTCTGTAGGCGTCTCTGACAACCTTGGATATTCCTTGTTTCTTTCCGAGATACAAAATCCAGGTTTCTAGAAAATTGAATATGCACTTTATTTCGAATTTAACGGAAAGCGGTATTAATTTTTATATCAATACTCAATTACACATGCATCATCTTATAGATAATCAGCATATAATAGCTCAAAGTACTGAAGTACTGACGGGAGTTGATTTAATAGATTATCAGTTATTTTAAAATCAACTTATCTTGCACGGCAATTAGTTTCTAGTCTGTATTTGAATTACGCACTTTTTTATTATATGAATTTTAGACTTTTCCAACAAGAATTTCGCGAAACCCCATAAGAATCATGTTGTGTAGTATATAAAGATATATTTAAAACTATGTATAATTAATTGAAGCTATTCTAAAAAAAAGTATGGATCCAAGCACTATTGATGTCGAACTCTAGTATCGTTTAACCAGACGCTCGGCTGTCTCCGTTAATTTCCGACAAGCAAGAAAGCCTTTCTGCTTGTCGGAGATTTGAGCCGAGCGCTTAATGAACGAGGCTATATCAAACTCTGACGTACGAATACATGAGACTATAAAAATATCTTAGTTGTTCGTATTATATAAAATCTGACTATTTTCAAAGTGTTTATTGATAAGTTTCCTTGAAAAACAATGCTTCAGCATACACCACTTTAAAGTTTTCTATTATTTTCAAGATCTAAGTCTTGTCAGCGGTGATGATTTGTGCTTAGGTCCAAACACTGTTTCACTTTCGGTTTGCCAGACTAACTGCATAGGAGAGTTGATTAAAATCAACCCCCAAAAACTATTTCTTCAGCTTTGTTGATAAATTGTGTTTTTAAAATTAGTACAGATGTAGTTTAAACCCATCAAGAGGAAACTAGTTTTAAATGTTAAATTTAAAATCTATTTTGTCAGTGCTGTATGATCCTGGTGAGTAGCAAAAACTTATGTTCTGGGTCAGATACTTTGCTATGGGCTCCAATGTAGTGCTGTTGAGCAATTGACGTCATCTATAACTGTAGCAACCATGGAACAATGTGAAACAACTCACGTCATCCATAACCATAAAAACAATCATTCCAGGTATGTGGAGCTGATTAACTATGGAAACAAAGACCCTCCACCTTTTACACTTGTTCACCCAAAACTCTTTATTTTCATCGATTATATTCCCGCCCTTTTTTCCAACAAAATGAGACCACCTCATTTAGAGTTCCCACGACGTTTCTCAATTTCTTTTTTCCCCTGTTACTATGGCAATGGGACCACATAACAACAAAATGCATTTATACTCATCAAAGTCTAATAAACTGTTAATTATGAAGAAAATCCATAACAATCGTGGCCATAGAATTGCACTTAATAACTTGGACATTAGTGTGGTAAATGAAATAACAGGCTTGAAATACAACGGGACAATCTTTAGTTCCAAATTAAAGTTATTCATAACATAAACTGTAGAACCTTTTCCTTTAGAAAGAAAACATAAAAGGTAACAAGAGGAGACCAGTTAAATCGTATATCTGAAGAGAGGATCACTCAGTCAAAATATTACAGGTAGATACGTCCATGTTCACATACCATGAATTAAACATAACGGGAATAACATGTCTGGATGAAATTGGGTTTTAAATGAATGCTTAGTGTGTTTACACATTGTCTATCTAAACTCCTTCCCTTCAACTAACCATAACAATTTTGATTACTTGTGAAATATAAAATTCGTTTTAATATCTTTAATCCCTTGTTAAAATAGGAATGTGTGAAATGTAATTACAAAATACGTTCAAGTGTTTGTTTATACTGTTTTAAAAGTCAATAGAATTATTCCCTGCTGTGGTGTCGGCCAAGTTTATTCACACGACCATAAACAATGTCAAACGTATTTAACTAAATGTAAGTAGAAAAAGAGTTACGTACTACTTTTCATCTGAAAACAATATTTTACTATATTTTTTAGGAGTCTTCTTTTGCATATCAATAACAACACATTTATTTATTTTTTAATCACAGTGTTTACAGAATTAAAATTAATTAATGTTACTTGATAATCATGTTTAAACTTTCAATTTTGCAGTGACCCAAAGATCAAAATAAGAAGACAATTGTAATTTTTTCATGATGTATTGTTTGCTACGTCTGCGGCCTTTAGATTTTTTTTTCAATTTAAATTCGTCATTTTCATGCAAACATCCACTTTGTCTAATTTCGCTTGGTTAAATGTTTCTTTCATATCTTCGTTTAAATAGTTTTTGACTCTGTGGAGCCCTCATTTTATCCGTATGAGTATTTCACCGTGCCACATCTCGTCGTATTCGATGGCTAATGCGTACATGATCCCTACCTTGAATTAAAAGAGTATGTTACTCGTTTAGTTTTCGGAGCGATGGGTGTCCTGGTGGGTCAATACTATATAGTCAATGGTTTCACATTGTCCCTATTATAGTTGCTACAGTTATACATGTAGATGACGCCAATTGCTGATCACTTACACCGTGTAGCATATGTTAAATTATCTGATCCAGAACTCTGTGTGATCGTATGATTAACAATTTATTACTATACACTTCTTCATTTTTATATACCCGCTGTTTAAAGACATTCATGAGGAATATTGTCTCATATTCTACAGTACAACCAATTTTAAATCATTTTAAAACTTAATTTACTTCCAATACTTTACTTCCTCAAAAACTCTGAATCATCAATTTAAAATGCTATCAACAATTCTGAATAATTCATTAGGATATATGATTTTTTTTTAACTTTCGGTTTAAGTTACAACATTCTACCTCCCCCACTCTTTGCCGCCTCAATGAGAGCTGTCTGGAACACTGTCTTTGGCCAGGGTCTGGGGACAAAACTGTCGGAGTCACCGATCACAGAGAACACCATGGTAGGGCTGGTGTTCCCATCATCGGACGTACTGTTTGTAGTTGTCACACCCTGTGTGATTTCGTTCCAAGTAAAATCAACATCACTTGCATCTACCTTTGAAAATATAGACATTAGCGAGTCAATAATGGAAATAAAATAATGAGAATGCAGAATATAATATTGACTGAAGAGTTAAGAGGAATATGCAGTGTTAAACAATTCTATTATTTAATCAGAATTAGGTGGCTTTTCATTGACAACAATGCTTTCTTCTTATTTCAGTATTTTTTGTGATCGGCATCGGAAGATCACAGTTGTGTTCATTTGATGCACCCAGCAAATAAAACTATTTGCACACCGGTTGCACCTTTTACTACTTTATTTAATACACTGACACCTACACAATAGTAAAGTTTATTCATACCGTGCTATTTTGGAAATAGACAAAACCGTGGAATATATCCTATCTATCCTGTTTATTCTATGCACCGTGATGTTTTCACATTATATTAAGAGAACTGGCCATCGATACATTACACGCCAATCATTCCTTAAATTTGATTACTCGTTAAAAATTTATTTCGGTATCTAAAGTGGAAAACAAGTAGTTTATTTTGATAAGAAATTATTTGCCAGGGTATTGAAACAAGAGATGGAATATTGATTTTATGCTAGTCTGGAGTGGAACTGCAGTCAGTGGCTCCAGTTATCAACGATAAATGAAATGTATACAAGAAGTTCACAAACCGAAGGTGGCCTTTTGATATTGCTGTTTATTACTTTATTACTTATGTTTACATTTATATATTTACTATATTTACAAAAGAGGATTTATAAATTAACAAAGATCAAGAATTGTAACATTTCAAATTTACATTTTATATGAATATTATTTCTTTTTTTGTCAACTTGTTTTACTTTGTTATTGTGCCATTACAAGTCAGTTAACATAGCATATATATTTTTAGCTCACCTGAGCTGAAAGCTCAAGTGAGCTATTCTGATCACATTTTGTCCGTCGTCCGTCTGTCCGTCTGTCCGTCTGTCCGTCTGTCTGTCTGTCCGTCTGTAAACTTTTTACATTTTGAACTTCTTCTCTAAAACTGCTTATCCAATTTCAACCAAATTTGGCACAAAGCATCCTTATGGGATGGCGAATATAAATTGCAAAAATTAAAGTCCGATCTGTATTCAAAGCGGAGAAACCCTTGAAACTGTAGAAAAAGGGGGGTGCATTTTTAAAAATCTTCTTCTCAAGAACTACCGAGGCAAATTCAACGTAGTTTAGCATAAATTATCCTTATGGGAAGGAAAATATAAATTGCAAAAATTAAGTGGTAATTTTGTTTCAAATCGAAGTTATTACGAAAATAATAATAAAGGAAAGGCGTATTTCAGTCGGGCTCGGCATCCGGTAAAATGGGTAGGCAAGACTTGGCCTGGGCAAAACAAAAGATTGGCAGTTATTAATCTGCCAATCTCATTAAAATTTCAGGATATTTGATGGACTAGTATATTTGTATTCGCTGTAGATATTGCTGAAAAATAATGCGTATTTGGAATTGACAATTGCCGATCTGCCCTGGCATTTATTTTGCCACGGCCCGGGTTTGCATACCCATTTTACCAAGACTCGTATTCCATACTTCTAAAACGAGGTTCTTTGTTTAAAGCAGCCATGACATTATACGAAAAAGGGTCGATCTGACTATGATGAATTTGCTTGTTGTGCAACAGTTCGCGTATGAAGGGAAGTTTTGAAACATGAAAAATATATTGGTGCCGATTTTGTGAAGTAAATTGAGGCTAAATATTTCAATGCGTTGACAGTTTTCACACATGACGTTGGTGTTAGCTTGTTCTGATTTTAGTTTCGTTTTCATTATTTATGCTTTGTAACCTGGAAACTAATGTCTGTATTTCGTGATTTTTCGTATTAAATCAATCAGAGACTTCGGTAAATCAAACAGTTACGTTAACTGTTTATCTGCGCATATTAAGCAAAGTCTGATGTAGGGGTACTGAAATACAATTCATTCTATCGGTAATTCGGCATTATCTTTTGCGTAATGCAATAGGTTTTGTTGAGATGCTCGGCATTTTCTCTAGTTTATTCAGTTTAAATAGAGTTTAATATCACTTACGGAAATATGTAGGTATATCCATGTATATATATATGATTCATTTCGAAAAAATAAATTGTTTTCTTTATTTGTTATACATGTAGTGCATGTTGTTTACAATTTCTATTTACTAACCATATTTGAGTGCTAAGCTTCGAATTATAAGCAAGATACAGAGATTTGCTCACAATTCTATGTTTGTACACAGATCTTAAAAGCTAAAGATTAAAAAAGTATAAAAAATTGTCAATATTTATTACGAAAATTTTCAAAATCTGTTCTTCCAGAAACCCACTTATTGAATTGTAAACTTAACCTTTTTAGCTCACCTGAGGATGGGACCACAATGGGGGGGGGGTCGAAGTTTTACATGAATATATAGAGAAATTTTCTTCTCAGAAACTAATTGGCCAGGAAAGCTGAAACTTGTGTGGAAGCATCTTCAGGTAGTGTAGATTCAAAGATGTGAAAATCATGACCCCTGGGGGTAGGGTGGGGCCACAATGGAGGGTCGAAGTTTAACATATGAATATAAAAAGTAAATCTTTAAAAATCTTCTTCTCAGAAACTAATTCGCCGGCAAAGCTGGAACTTGTGTGGAAGCATCCTCAGGTAGTGTAGATTTTAAAGTTGTGAAAATCATGACCCCTGGGGGTAGGTTGGGGCCACAATGGGGGATCGAAGTTTAACATATGATTATATACAGTAAATCTTCTTCTCAGAAACTAATTAGCCAGGAAAGCTAAAACTTGTGTGGAAGCATACTCAGGTAGTGTAGATTCAAATTTGTGAAAATCATGACCCCTGGGGGTAGGTGGGGCCACAATGGGAGGTCGATGTTTTACATAGGAATAAACAGAGTTATTCTTTAAAAATCTTCTTCTCAGAAACTAATCAGCCAGGAAAGCTGAAACTTGTGTGAAAGCATCCTCAGGTAGTGTAGATTCAAAGTTGAGAAAATAATGATCCCCAGGGGTAGGGTGGGGGCCACAATGGGGGGGGGTCAAAGTTTAACAAAGGAATATATAGGGTAAATCTTTAAAAATCTTCTCAAAAACTAATCAGCCAGATGATTCTTTATAATTGTTAAGACTTTGGCCCCAGGACAATTCTTTGGCCTCACGAGAAGGTTCAGAGTTTGATGTACGTTTATATCCCATATATAAACTATTGTTAGGGATCTTTTTTAGATCTGCATATGATATGACTATAAAATCATCCCGTTAGAAAATGGACTAATGATTATAAACATAAGAATATCCAGGGGAAAATGGATTTTATTTATACAGGATTTACATGAATTATTGTACATTGTCCAGATAGTTTGTATTATGACTCCATTGGGCTGATTTTATCATACCTCTTGTTCCTCAGGTGAGCGATGTGGCCCATGGGCCTCTTGTTTATTTGTAATGTTAAAGCCCGTCATTACGTTAATGCAAAGGAATTTAAATGACTGTTAGAAAAACAAATAATAGTTGACATGACAATTTCAAAAAGTACGACAGTTTTCATTATCCCTTTATGTAAAAACTTTCAACTTATCATCTGCAATGATGCCTTAACACGTTTGCTATAATTTTTCACCATGTTCATTTTGTACATGAGAGAGAGAGACAAAGAGAGAGAGAGAGAGAGAGAGAGAGACAGACAGACAGACAGACAGACAGAGAAAAAGAGACAGACAGAGACAGAGAGAGACTGAGAGAGAGACAGAGTCAGAGAGAAACAGAGACATTAGAGAGAATCAGAGAGAGAGGAGCGAGAGAGAGAGTCAAATTTAAGTTATAGCGTTATCCAAATACGTTATTGCATATTGCATAGCTCTGTTAGCATTTTATTATTGATAAATTATACAAAATGTTTTATTTTAAAAAAAGGAAATGTGTCTTTTTTATACGGTCAACGCATTAGAGCATTTAATCAATATAGTTAACCCCCCCCCCCCTTAAAATGAATGAATAATTATCCAATACCATCTTCCTCATCTACACAGACCGATTCTCTCACCATCTTTTAATAATGAATGTTTTTATGCAATTTTTTTCACGACCTAGTTTTTATAAAGAGATTTGAAAAAGATCTAAATCAGGTTGTCGGGTTTTTAGATTGACAAGGTTATTGTATTCACACAACCTTCGTTCAATAATACCTGATATTGAAGTTAAAACCCAACTATAAAAAGAACCATTGTATCGCCGTTCTAGACCAAAGTTTGAAAAGAATAGCTACAAAATTCGATTTTATCTTTTTATGTAATTTGGTGTAAAGTGTCAGGAAGAAAAATAATCTGTAAGGGAGATAACATCACTAACTTATGAAGGCTTGTCATTAAGCTAGTTCATGTGCTCTAATAGCGATCATTAAAAATATGGTATGCAGTCTAAATGCTGGTGGGTTTTTTTTACCTGTTCACCTATATTTAGTAAATACATGTATTTCTGCTGCTAAAATCATTTATCTTTAATTGTTCTATTATGATATAGATAATAACATGTACCGTTACCATTTGTAAATCATGTCATTATAATTTTAAACTGCTTCACAAATCATATACATCTTTACTTTTTTAAAGAATGAAAAAGAGAGCGACAGAAAGAGAAAAATTAAAATTGTTTTGATAGGATGCTGGAAAAATTTAACCTTTTAGAGTACATTTGTTTTTTTTTTCAGTGTTAAAAGTGTGAACACTGCCTTTTTAACTCACCTAAGCAGAAAGCTCAACTAAGCTTTTCTGATCTTTTTTTGTCCGGCGTCCGTCTGTTTGTAAACTTTTGATATTTTGGACTTCTCGAAAACAACTGAGTCAATTTCAACTTAACTTTGCACGAAGCATCATTGGGTAAATTAGATTTAAATTCGCTAAAATGAAGGACCATGCCCTTTTCTAAGTAAAAGAATTTAAAGAAACTTAAAACCTTGATGGTATTTTTTAAAATTCTTCCGCTTATAAACCATTTGGCCAGAAAAGCAGAAACTTGTGTGGAAGCATCCTTAGGAACGATAGATTCAACTTTGTTCAAACAATGATCCCCGAGGTAGGATGAGGCGACATTGCAGGGTCAAACTTTTACACAGATGTATACAAAGTAAATCTTCTCAGAAACCATTTGGTAAGAAAATTATAATCTCCAGGGAAAGGGGGGGGGGGCCACAATTGTGGGTCAAACATATACTAAGGAATATATATAGAAATCTCCTCTTCAGAAACTGATTAACTAGAAAAGCTGAAACTTGTTTAGAAGCATCCTCAAGTTTAATATATTCCAGTTTGTTCAATGTTAAACATGAGAATATCCAGGAGAACAACTATTGATTTTTTTGTATACAGGTTCTATTATACTAAATTGTCCATGTTCTTTGTGTATGACTGCATAATGCTTAGATTGTACGTTTATAGTGTTGCTCAAGTGATTGATGTGGCCTATATACCTCTTTTTTGTTCAATATTCGTTTGCTAACTTTAGATGATAATTGGATTGTATTGTAGCGTCTGATAGGCGTCATCATTTTGAGTTGATATCATCTTTAATTAGATGTTTAACATGAAAGGAAAGGAGACGCACGCATTCGTTTTACTCTATAATGTTGTCTATTGTCAGTTTCAGAGGGAAATTAATTGTATATGAATGGAAAGAAACAAACTTTAAATATTTCATACATGTTGCTATATATTTCATATACCATGACTACCTCGTTGAACTAATGGAAATATCTTGACAGCAATCGGAATGATATAGTACTGTTGCTTAGAACGCATTACATGTAAGCAAAGTAATCTTACCAAATAAAATATAAAAACATCAACAGAATAGACGACCACATAAGTATAATATGGTTTTTATTTCACTGTCCAAAATGAGGAAAAAAACCCATAATCGTTTATATTAATATTATGAGGATGAATAAGCGGACACGATCAATTGGGTTAATTTAGACTTTTAATTCTTTTCAATTTCAACTTCATGCTCTAAATATTTTATTGAGTTCAGATATACATTATTTTCAGGTTTGTTCAAACTACAATTATAACACCACTTTCGTAAAAGGTTGCCGTTACTTTCGTGCATCGGGGTATTGCAACGGTTCATTTTTTTCTTTGAAACAAGCAGAACGGTTTTGTTACTTCAAAGTTTTTTACAATGTTGATTTTATATTTTGGTTTTGTTTTTGTTATTTGCTATTAAATTTTGCTCTTTTTTGAATATTTATTCATTTTGATTCTATGAGATTGCTTGACAAAATTGCCTGAATTAAAAAAATAGCAACCACTGATAGAGATTATATCTCTAGAAAACGATTCCCCGTTATATAAGTTTACTATTATTTTTATTACCATTTTCGAGAGGAGTTGCAAGAGTGAGTTACAAAAATCAATGACTTTTTGCATTCACATTAAAAAATAAACAATATACGTTTAATTCGATGTGTTTCTATAGTAATATTTCACGAAGCTAAGTAAGATTGAGAGATGTTTATTACTAAATATGTTATTACCTGACTGTCCTGCATCCCTGTCGATTGGGGTTTTGTCATTGACATAATCCCTAAAAATAAGATTTACATAACCATTACATACTGCAGATCCAGACCGACTATTTATTTTTAAATCCTGTGCTTTTTATATTGCACTTCCAGACGTTTTAAAATAATAACAAAGGTCTTTAATATCAATCGGTGCATTTAAACCTGTTTTTTTTAAATCTGGCATCAAAAGAAATGTCACTGGGTAGAGAAATTCAATTATTTTCAGATAACCCTTTTTGGTTTATATATTTGGTTTTTTGGTAAACCCATAATCTAAGTGTACGTTAGTATTTCTCAATTTACGAATACTAAAATGTGGTATCAAAACGTTAAAGTAAATTAAGCAGGCAGTATTATTTTTGCAAGTTCGAAAACATACTATATTTGTCATATATTTCTTACACAGAAAGTAACTACGGTTATCATATTATTATTATTTTTATCGTCTCGTTGTCCACAGACACTGCAGTTAACATGGAAATAAATTATGCAATGATTTTATTTCTTTTTTAGATAGAGTAAAATATTAAATTCATATGAAATTTTAATATTTTTGTTATTAATTCGCTTTTTAAGTGCAATTTTTGACACAAATATTAAAAAAAAACCCTTTAAAAATAGTTTCTGATAATAAAATAATAAAACAATAGTTTATATATTTTGTGTTTTGTATTGTGTCTAGTTAAAGTATGTATGTGAGAAAAAGAAAAACAGAGAGAGAGAGAGAGAGAGAGAGAGAGAGAGAGACAGAGACAGACAGACAGACAGACAGACAGACAGACAGACAGAGGGAAGATATCAGTAGCAACAGAATAATTAAGTTGATTTAACAAATTATCTCTGTGAAATTGTATTCTTTTACAAGCCGCACTTGGTGTTCCGGTTGACATCATTTGGAATGTATTCCTTTGATGAATTCAACATGGTAAATATTTTTAAAGTTTCAACTTGAAGTAAACATAAACCAATCGCTTCTTCGTGTGTGGCCACAATTAAGGAATATTACGGATATCGCCCTCATTATTTTATTCAAATATTCAAGACAGAAGTTCAACAAATTTATCTTGAGACACAACGTGTGCATTGAAAATGTGGACTACATTGCAAATTTATCAGGAATCTAATAGATTTTGTCGTAACTAATTGTTTGCTTGTGAGCCGAGAACATTCGACAGTTAGGTAAAGAAGTTATAAAGGCTGAAGATTCAATTAAACAAAAAAAAAAGATTTTTTTTAAAACTACGACCGTGCAAAAATGTTTGAAAATGATCTCAATGGAAACAATTTTTGATCGTGGTATCATCAGTTCCGTTTAACTTAAAAATACACTTACTAATCCGTTTCTTTGAGCGTTCTTGATATTCTATTGATTCTTGCAGAATCATAAAGTGTTTAACAAACTGCAGTCGCTGTATTTGTCCCAGTGACATTGTACTAGTAATTAAATTTAAAAGGTTTTAACCTTATTAGTGTTTTTCTAAATTTAGAATCAGGAGTTTTGTTTTCTTCTGGTTTTGCTTGTTTTTTTAGGGTAGAATGTTTATTAATGTTAAAATATCACTTTCATATATTGATGCAGACCCTACATAATCTTGAATATACACCGACCACGATCTCTTGCATTTTTGTATCAGCCATCGCAATGAATTTGAATAGAAAAAAAAACCTGTCATGCTTTTTCTACCACATTATTGTTTTAAAAAACTAAAAATAAATAAATCTAAAATCACTTTAAAATACTTTCAGCCAAGTTTGTCAAAATTAATTGACTGGTTAAGGGTAGTTCGTGGAAAGTTTCAAAGGTTTACAAACAATAAAAAACCTATCAACATGAACAATATTGGAAAATGTATTGGATACGGGATATATGCCATTAATAATTCTGCAGGTTTTCTCGATTTACTTTGCTAAAGACCAAAAAAAGCCTGATAAAGTTTTATTTTTTCTCTTTTTTTTTAATAAAAAAAAATCTTTAAAACTACTTATTACACTTAAAGCAATATCATAGAATATACAGTACAGCTCACGAGTATCCCGACAAAAACACCGACCACCGTGTTTGAAAGTCCACGCTGAGCGTGGAAGTGTCGGTACCTTTGATCTATTGTTCTCTGTTACGGCCCCGAACGAGAAAAAACACGGTGCGACACGGTGCAACGCGATGCAACACGGACAATAACACGGTGTAACACGCAGTATTTACCTGTGAAAAAAGGAGGATTTAGGAATAAAACTTAAAAAGAATAAAATATTTATTGATGTACGTAAGAGAATGAAAGAAAAAGAAATAGAAATAAATAAAAATTTTAGGCACGCAATTTTCAGACGTATGTGATTGTTACGGTTGATTTTTGGTGATATTAAAAATCGATATCGCCCACATA
Source organism: Magallana gigas (assembly GCF_963853765.1). NCBI lineage: Eukaryota > Metazoa > Mollusca > Bivalvia > Ostreida > Ostreidae > Magallana > Magallana gigas. Next base: position 6,711,836 of record NC_088853.1, on the reverse strand, counting down.
AAGGTTTGATCAATTAAAACACTAACACTTTCTTTTCCTTTTTAACATTCAAATAAACGGTTCCATAAGTTTTTGTTTCAGTCCGTTTTTAAACGTAATAGTAATCGTAGTAACTGTAGTTTGGCAGTTTCAATAGTGCATAGAACCATAACTGTGATCTTTTCTCACTTATACTCTATTCAACGATAACAAATCTAACGGGTTGTCGAAAACAAATGTACTTTCTCTAAGTAATATAATTATACAGCTTTATATCTAATATATTTTCAAATTTTCTTTCTTTTATACATATGTGTGATGTACTTGTCCATGTAGTACAGCACGGTACATATTCATAGCGCTAAGCATCCGTGGATCGGTACTTGATATTTTTAATTTCATCTTTACAGCAACTTGAGTTTAGAAATTATTTGTGTTCCACGAAACTACAGTTTACTCAGTATTGCAATAATTACTGTTTGATTGTTTAATGACCGTCATATAAGAGAGAGAGAGAGAGAGAGAGAGAGAGAGAGAGAGAGAGAGAGAGAGAGAGAGAGAGAGAGAAAAGAAAGAGAGAGAGAAAGAGAGAGAGAGAGAGAGAATACCAGTATGAGTTTGATTTAAGTACATTTTACTTGTAATTCAGTGTAATTAGTTAGATTTATAGTTTCCATTATATTGAACCCTTTTCCCTAAAATTGCGATAGAATATATGCAGTCAGGGTTCACGTGCTATCCCTGTCAATCAAATCAGCCACGTGTTCCTTCCATGATATGGAAAATGCCGTTCTGTTGTTTTTTTAAGTCCGCAAAATAGAAAAATGTTTAACGATGAAGTATTCAGTGTTTGAAATATTTAGTTTCTTTATTCTTATACTGCATTTATGAGGGTTGGGATATTACGTTGTAAAATTCTCTCTCTCTCTCTCTCTCTCTCTCTCTCTCTCTCTCTCTCTCTCTCTCTCTCTCTCTATCTCTCTCTCTCTGTACTTTTGTGCAATAATTTTAGAATTATCAGAGTTCTATTTGTATGAATTTAATTCATCTATTTTAGATCCATGGTTTTAATAACGATTTCAGCACAATGACTTAAAGTTTGTAAAGTTCACGATGCATAAAGATTTTTCGTTAAAATTTCGACGCTATTTCACATCAATAAAGTTGTGTGTTCTAAATGCTTGCAAAAAGTGACCGGTATTATCTCATTCATCTTTTTAATCAATCAGGTATTTTTCGTACATACATGTTTGTGTACCCGGTAAATAATTACTTATCGGAAGTTAATACTGTGAAATTCCCTCATTTATAGAGTTGCTGAATTGTTTCCCGGATCCACGCGCCGATAGTCTTACGTGTAGTTGTTTGTGTACATATCTACAGACAATTTTTTTTGTTTGTTAGAGATTAGGAAAAATCATTGAACTAACAAAGTAGAAGTAAGATATACTCAGACCATACACACGACGGGTTGTGATGAGTTACCAAACAGGTGTTCGCGAAAAGGTGTGAATAACGGCATCTCGAGTACACCTGTTCAGACGTCCAAATATACACAAAGTTAGTTGTAAATTCCAATGACACCTAACAAGACAGACGATAACACCTGTTGTGTATAGAACCCAAGATGAAAGACAATGTTGTGTATCTGATCAGCTTCCGTACATTGCACGAGTGATTTTTTTCATGCGAAATCCCGAGGCCATTACCAGCTATAAGAAAATGAAGTTTAAAATTATTTTATGAAATGCGGGTATATTTTTAATACATGTACAATGCTTGAATATAATTTAACAAGAGTTTGTTCATGTATTTATCTATAATCTATAATATAAAAGTGATTTTTTGTTTATTTATTGCTACATAAATAGCTGAAGTCCAAATTATTCGAGTAACCCGTAATATGGGGTTGTTATTTACCACAGCACATCAACAGCACAAATGTTTTCATTTCTCATTTTTTATTGGTTTAAGGTAAGGCTGTAAATTAATTGATAAATCAGAAAGTGTTTACAGATAACAGAAATAAGACGTTTAAGCTCCCGACATTTTAATAGAATCGTCAGTTACAACATCACGTGTGTTTAGAAAAAAAAACAAGATGAATTAAATTGATTTGAATTTTGATTATATATTAATTGATTATTAAATATTTTTGGTGAATTTATTTCAATTTATTTAAGTACAAATGAATTAAAAGGTACCCATTTACGTCGAGTTTTCAGATCACAAAAAATGAACTTCACGTTGACAGCCTCGACAATTTTTTGGGTCCGTGCAACTTAAGTCGACATTCTTTTTTTTTTTAAATGTGAAAAGGATATATATGTTTCAACCCTTGTTTAGCCATAATTTCTTTATTTCTCAACATACGCTTTTTCTATCAACGTCTCAGGTAACGATATCCACGGAGTGACACATTGGCCACGGAGTTACACAGGCGGCCACGGTGCGACACGGTGCTTTTTCTTGAATTTTCCAATACACATACACGGTGTCACACCGTGTGCACGGTGCGACACAGACCTTTTCCACCGTGATTTTTACACGGTGGGTGTCGGGATACTCGTGAGCTGTATGAAAGGATACGTTTTGGTTTGTGTTTACATTACTACATTGGAATGAGATATACAGCAGCCGAAAGTTATCATTTTTGTTTTGGGGATTTCTTTGTATCATTTCTTCGCATATGTATGACTATAAGTTATGATATAATTTTATTGATTCTCTGTACTTCATATATACTGGCCAAAATTTCTAACGCCCCACTTTTTCTTTATTGTTTACAAAAATTTAACATTTAACAATTTTTAAGTCGTTGCCACCATCGACTGCTGTTTAAAATGCTCAATTGTTAATGTTAAACAATTGTAATCGAATAAGCAATAACTCGACCATGACCATATGTTTATCGGTTACATTTTTCAAAAGGACTCGATTCGATCGATTTGTTAACTGATACTAAAAAAACATAAAAATAATTAAGAAAAATGCGATGCATGTCTGCCCAAGCACCTTTAAAGTCAGTTGACTTGGTCCAAACAGAGCACGGTTCACAACTGGTTTGTTTCCTTTCACAATATTTGCTGTATTTACTTTTAACCTTTAAAAATGAAGTACTAAACAATAAACCAGCTTTTCCTGCTTTATAATTTTCACCACAGATCGCAAGATTTTTTACAGACACCACTAAATCATTCTAAGGCTTCAAGTTCAATGCAACTGGCAGTGTTAAAGATTCGCCAAAAAGGCCAAAATGTTATGTAATGACAGGTCAATATTACCGCTAAATTAGCGTAACTCACCTTTCTGATAGACACCGTACAGCACGTGCAACTGCACAACACGTTTTAGACCAAATTAATGGCCTTTAGGGGCGAGACGATATACATCCTAGAGTAAGAAGGTTCCTCAGCATCCGCATTTCGCAGAACTAGACCACATAAACATACGTAATAACCTTCCATAAAGGTTTTTTATTCAATCACGGAATCGCTATGAGATGCTACTATTAGTGCAAATGGGGAACGTATGAGGTATTAATGTTGTGATATTGATATCTTAGAGTACATATACCTTATTGGATTTCATAAAGCCCTAGAATATTTTTTTCTTGAGTTTTTAATAAAATGTTTTTGTTATTCTTTAATCGTTATATTTTATCATTGTCATGGTCAAAATAATTAGAATTACGAACAGTATTATACAAACACTTGCCTGGGGCGTTAGAAATTTTGACTAGTATATTTTACCCTGTTTTCTACACTTCCCACTTAATGTCATCAACACATAACGCAGAATGGTTTCCGAGGACGGCTGAAATTTGATATTTTTTTTTCCTTTAGTGTCAAAACACCTTATATAATTGCCTTGATCTTTGACTTTATTTTCAAAATGTACCAATAAGATATTGAACACCTTTTGAATTGTTCAAGAATGGCAATCTCCAAATCGGCTCCTCAATAACAACCATACAACTCATGTACCTTTTTATAAATCTGTTTTAGATTCTTCCAAATTTGAATGGAAAGTTTTCTTTTGTGAAAAGGCTTACCTTATGAAATTGCACTTCAACCAAGATTATATTTTATTAAGAATCCTTGACACATTTGCACAAAACGTTCAAGACAATGAAAAACATTTAAAAATAGATAAAGTGAGACATGACCACCATTTTTAAACGAAACTAGCTTTATTGGACTTTTGTGATTGAAGTTGCACTTTCAAACCTTCATGCATATTCGCTATTTGGTGATAGTGGCCTAACCATAGGTTCTGAACCCCTAGTTCAGGGGATATGAATCTCTCAATTTTGGTAGAGGGCATTGTGGATAAAATAATCAATAATTTATTATTTTTCAGTGTGTATTTTGCATCTTATCCTAGATATGCTTCAAATCTGAAACGAAAGAATTTGTCATGTAGTTTTGAAGAAGGTAAAATCGACTAGACACGTAGCACGACGCCGGACGAAAACCAATGGCACTAAATCACATGAGTGACATAGGTGACCTAACAATGCGTCATATAATCACAGATTCAAACTAATTTTTTAATTGTAATTCTTATTTATCTCAACAGTGAATCAAGATAAAAAGTTTAAAAGTTTTACTTAGATAAAGAAAAGTTCTCAAATAAATAATCTGAGGACTGTTTGTGTTTCTTTTATGCATATATACTTCTCAACATAAACTCTCCGAGCTCCTATTGTGATCAAAGCATGGATCGCGGAGGTCGCGGGCTTCGTGTTATTTTTTTAAATTTTCCATTTACTGCCTTTGTTAAATTCGCCGTGCGAATTTTGATTTTGGTGTAATTACTTTATCAATTCGAAATAAACAGGATGAATGGGTAATACATACCCAGTACAAAATAATTTCAAAGAAACTCCATGCACTATTCAAATATGGCATTTTGTTTCCCTCCTGGGACTTAATCTGTGGGCAGAGAATAATATTAAAATATAGGGCTTTACAAATATGACAAATGTTCAAGAGGAAAGAGACATAGAATAACGGTAATAAGATGCCGTGAACTAGTTACCGACATGTATAGACATTTTTATTGCTTCAATATGCATATGTTATGCATCAAACTTTGTTACCATTCGTAGGATGAAAAAATATATCTCGCAATGCATAGCCTTTAGATTGTATATCTTGTATTCGGAGAAGAATTAAAATAAAATTGAACGCAGTTATATGGGTAAGGGGGGGGGGGGTGTGCTTTAATGAAAACGTTTTAAAAAGAGTGCTTTAAAAGTATGTCCATGTATTATTGTTATACTAATTCACATTACCCCCGAATATCATCATTTTAACAAACATAAATTAACTGTATCATGCTTTCACATCAGATTTTTATTTTCTAGCTGAATAATTCATGAAAGGAGTATTTTAAAATGACAACAATTTATAAATATTTATTGATCACTTCCTTTTACAATAAGGTATTTTCTTTCATTTTATCTTAAATCCCATTTACCCAACGATGCGTTGTGTCAAGCTTTGTAGAATTCAGGAAATTGATTCCTAAGGAGGTAATAATGTTAACGTTACAGACAGACGGACCGACGACATACAAAATGTGGTCATAAATGCTTGCTTAAGATTTTAAGTCCAGGTAGGCCAACAAAATGTCAAACTGACAAGTACTTTAGATTTAAGACAAAAATGTTTCGTTATTTTTGTTTTCCCCTATTTTTCCCCCCAAAGACGATCATTAGCTCTCGAGCCTGGATCTTTTTTGTATTGAAGTCCGTTCGATTCATTAACAGCTATATTCCCTGTGCTGGTATCGGGGTAGAGTAGAGTTAAAAACTAATCAAATGATCAAAGGTTTTGTACTTGTATAGGACTCCATCAGATTATTCCACGGAGCCCACATTACTTAACCAGGAAGTGGTCTACAAATGGTTCAACACCGTGCAACGTAACCCACATAAAGGAGCTTTAAAAACTAATATTCCTTACATTGCTGGCAGCGATTCAACAATACGACATCCAGAAAAAGGACCAAACTGTTCAACTGATATACGGTCTTATACATAATATTTGTAACAAATTTGAATCGGTATGACATAAAAATACAAAAAAGGATCATTTATGAAAAAGAAAATGCGTATTCGTAGGATATCGTGTTACCGAAATGAACTTAAACTATTTCCCTTCGCATAAAAAAAAGCACTTCAGGAGCTCAAAGTAAACATCCTTTCAATGTCTTACATAAAAGCATAGATAAACAGGAATACTGTTCCTTTTTTATCATTATACCGATTGAACACTTGTGTCAGAAAATTGAAATGGACAAACACAGGATGAATTTCTACCATTCAGTCATTTTATAGATGACTGAAAGTTAACTAATAGGTTACTAAATGACATAGTTCTGCAATTTAGTCATTTTCCAGATTTTTCGGTTTACATTCAGTTAAATGAATGGCAGAAATGTATCTTCTTCATGTGAATGTTGACTGAATGGTACAGGTTTATCGAGGTAAAAAAAAAGAAAGACAGGTATACTTCTTGATAGAAGAAAAAATGTTTCTAATCATTTAAGCATTTCTTCACAAAATTGTAAAGTAATATGAAGGATTGTTTTTATTGATGACATTTGACCTCTCTGCACTTAAAAAACAAGTCTACTGCACCTGGTGAAATTGCTAAACATGTATGTTATTATCAAAATGTATTTTCTTTATTTTATGCAGTAGTTTACTGATATGATCAAGGATAGGTACTGTTTCTCTATAAAGAAAACGGTTATGTTTTAGATATATTAAAATAATGGTTACAAATTAACCATAGCGACAACACTTTTAATAAATTGACAAAAATAATTTTAATTTGTACAAAATCATTTTAAATTACTTTGTTGTTATAACTTTCCAGCTTAATCAATCTTACCTAACTTTTTCAGAGCAGTTAGTGGCACTGAAATAGATTTCTATGAGCCTGTGTTTTCTAGCAACAAAGTATCCGAAACACAGATTGAATGTTTATTAATGTTCACTGCTGATATCTTAACATGTTTATAAATAAATCGTCTGAATTTCGTACTAAGAATAAATCACCTCCTGTATGACTTTAAGGCGGGGTAGTACTTTATGTCTTAATAATGTCTAGAAGTACAGTAATTCGGAATGTATGTGTTTAGTTGATTAACTTTTTTATGCACATATGAATTTGATTGTTATGTATATATTTGGTAAATACTACAAAATGTATTTTAATAGATTCATTTTTTTATGATCAAAGAATTAAGATAACAAAAAAAAAACCCTCGCTGTAAAACAAATATTTATTTTTATCTAAAATGGAGTTCATTACAAGTACTAAACGGAAATTTGATACATTTCATATTTCCAATGTATATGTATGACGATGGTCTACAATGAGTTTTGTTAAACAGCTAGACATGCATTACATATGGATATGTTTAAAACAATGCATAACAACACGCACAAATTTACTACAACTACTACTTATCTATTACTTACGACATAAAAACAGAAGAGCTACAGATTTTTAACATGAAAATAGATAATAAAATGTACAGCAATTCATAACATTATAATAAAAAAAGTATGTATTACTTATTAGGTTTCTTACTCACTGACAACGGAAATATATCGGGTTGTTCAATATCGTAGACGACGAGGCGAATCCGAGCCGTCCTAGAAATTGATCTACCCGATACATTTCTGTAGTCAATCAGTAATGATCCAAATAAGTGTTTTGTTTTCCTGAGGACTATCAAGTGAGACATGTTTACAACAAGCAATGAGCGGCCTTACATCTTGTCCAGTTTTACTCAACTAAATGCTTCAAAATTATTTGTCGCACCTTTTAAATACTATTTCTTCACTACACCGTTGATTTCTTATAATGTTTTGTTGCTTTTCAAATTTTAACGCTTTCTCCTTTTCCTCCGCATAGTTTTGAGGAATTTGACAGTGTCATTTTTTTCTGCTCGAATGTCAATTTAAAGGGCAATTACTGTAATTTAGAATTAATTAAAGGACGACTACTCCAAATAGTTTTAGACCTTACAAAACGCAGTGTCGGTATTAAAAATTATGAAATATCTAAATGAGTAGGCAAGCGCCGGCCATGTAGCCGAACATAAATTCTCACTGGACGGACATAGAGTAAAGAAATGCAAACAAATAAATTTGTATTGGCAACAAACATTTTTATAATCCTTTCATCCTTTATGCTTCAGTTACTTTAATGTTTATACCTTATTAAAGGGTAAGTATGTTTCATGGTCTCCTTGTGAAATTGATCATAGTTTACTGTGGTTTCTAAGTGCTGTTATTTTCTGAAGGCTCCGCTGATATGCCTCGTTTTTCTCTCTTTTTCTCTTTTCCTTCTTCTTTTGTTCCAAGATGCTAATTTCTAAAATACAGACTGATTCATTTTATAACAATAATTTTAATTGTTGTTTTAATAAGCGGTAGGTCCAACACTTTATGATATTGAAACACGAATTAACCGATGCAGACTCCAAAAAATTAAATTAATTTAATTGCTTTATAACAAAAGAAATCTTTAAAAATGCATTCATAAAATCTTAAAGAATAACAACATTAAATTAAAATGCCATAAAAACAGATCGCAGTGCGTACGTTTACAGTGTGGTGAACAACAATCATGTTTCGCTAAATAGCGAAACAAGCGGTATGGAAGAAAGACAAGGTTAATAGGAGAGGGAATCCTCCAGTCGTAGTCGTTGATGACGGTGTATCTCTCAAATCTCCACAGCTTTTCCGAGTTCTCCTGTACCCTCTCAAATGTGTAGCTGAAACCATGTGTAAAAAACCATAACTCAAAACATATTTGAAATTCGCCATCAATTTAGATAAATGCATGAATAAACATATTTCCCATTATATTTTTTTTCTCTAAGCTAAAATCTTAGTAGTTAATTCCAGGTTTCTATCTTTAAACGACGTTTATATTGCACGGATAAGTATTGTAGTTACATTTCCTTTAACGGTTTTAACTGCCGTAAAAACGGGAACGAATGTACATACGTATTTGAGATCAGCAAGTTCTTAATTATTGGGGAAAAATTTAAACACTATCAGATATTTTGCTCTTTTATACACGAAATTTAATTTGTGTCATGCTAATAGAAATCCACATATATTGTATACTTATAAAAAATATACTATTCACGCTAGATTTGCTGTAAATGAAACATTTAACCAAATAATGCATTATAAAAGCATTGTAACTGCAACAATGTATTAAAATTGCCCGATAAATCCCAAACCTAAACATGGCGATGACAAGATTCACCAACAGGAAATTTGAAAATAACATGTAGATCGCTGCTATTGCCTGAACCGTCCAATCTTCCCGTGGACATTTCGAGGAATCTGCTGAAGTCACACTAGTACAATTGCTTTCATTACTACCTAAAAAATTCAAGTAACATTTTGTTTAAGTTTCATTGATTTCTGTAGGTCATTTCTATTTTTCATAATGCATATATTCGCTCAAAGGCTGAACTTTTAGCTTCACCGTATTTTGAGAACAAACAATATTATTAAAGGATTTAAAAGTACATTTTCTTTGAGTACATTAATAATTTTGTATTTATTTTAAAATTATCTTAAACATTTTCATTTATTTAGGATCCTAGTAGCCAAACCACACGATTCAAATGTGTGCAAAAGAGCTCAGAGCAACAACTTTATTTGTTCATGTCAGCTTTCCGACCTTTTTTTTCATCAAAAGCGTTTTTCAAAAGGTGAATAGCAGGATATATAGAGAAAAAGAAGCTAACCATCAAGATGATCGAGGTTTATTTCTGCATACAGTTGCCAGTATGGGTAGTATAGAATTGTCCATATTCTCCAGTTTTGCCAGCCCCCGTCCCACATTGCTTCGTAGTCAGGCCATAGGTTGGTGTGGTAATATATCCCTACTCCCAACACCACAAATACGGCAATAAAGAGGAACCTCAAAAGATCTTTCAGCTTGAAAAACACAATTTATGAATGATTTCATTCAGCAATCTTCAGTGTTTTAAGTGAAATACGTGTTACAAAGGATCGTACCTGTCATTATTTTATTGTCATTATTCAATGGGTATTTAGTTGTTGTTATGAATGTCCTACAGAAAGACAGAGATAAATCACATATTCAGAGCCGACAATAAAGGTAACTCCAATATCTTAATGGATCAGGAAGGGCTGTGTTTTAAATGCAGCTGATATAAGTGAGGCTTTACATTGTAGACAATTTCTCCATGCTACTTCTACATGTAAAAGGGTCGTCGTAAATTTGCATAGACAAGTGGTGTTATTCAGCAAATTGAAGACACAGGAAGATGAACTTGTGCCAAAAATTAGGTTTTTTTGCATCAAAATTATGTTTTGGTACCAAATATAGTGCGATATTAAATTAATTCAATTCAATGACCGCATACCTGAACAGTAATTCGACATGCGGCGCAATGTTAAAAACGAAATATCAAAGAGAAACAAACATTCCAAGAACGAGTTTTATTTTTTTTATTTTTCAAAAAGTAGAGATTAAAAAGAATGTAAATATGTTGATTAATCTATTATTTATGAAAACAAAATAGTTCGGTTATAACGAGATTTTCAATGATTTTATGTTTGTTTTTTTTTATAATTTGAAGTGAAATCGTAATAAAATGACGATGTCAGCGTTTAAGGCCGCGCAACGGTAATACATACAACTGTGAAAAAGAAGTGAACAAATCCCTTGACGATTTTAAAGTAAGTAAAAAAGACATTATCACTTGGAAATGACTTTTGATGCGTGATCTATAGTCAAAGTTCATCGAAAATAATTTTGTAAACTAAATATCAAATCATTTTAAATTTAAACAAAGTTGTTAGCAAGATACATTTCTAAAGTTTCACATACATATTTGAACTTTTTTTTTAATTGAAAACTTATTTGAGAGCAGTATTTTTGTATTGATCATAAAGAAAAAATATTTTCTGGTGCGTCTCAACATCTATTATAAATGAATATAAACAAAGAGATAATAATGTAAAATAAAACCCTATCTGTAAGTTTACATAAAGTATAATCCTTTTTTATCAAACAAATTTGAAAAAGATAAAATAATATAATAATGCAATATAAAACGCATACCATCTCCTTGATCATAATTAGCGTGGGTCCCAATTTTCTATGGATTAGAAAAACTTCAAAAAACCTCAAGTACATGACCAACAGGGAGAGAGCATATATGCGTCTTGCGTCAGTAAAGGGTTTAGATTGATGCACGTGACGTACAAACAGCGCCACAATAAGCAATGCATAGGAAAGTAAGTCAACCCCATTCCAGAAGTCATACAGATATCTCTTCATTCGTGAATAGTAACCTCTGTGGGAGCGACCTCTAGCCTCTAGACAGCCCTAATTTAATTTGTGAATAGAGATTATAAATGAGATAGTACATACTTCTACGTTTTATGATATATATATATATATATATATATATATATATCTATATCTATATCTATATATATATATATATATATATATATATACTTTTAATATATATTGTTTTTTACCTATGTTTTGTAATGAAACAAATGACGTAAACAACTTTTTACACCAAATAATTTTATCAGCTGTATTTTGTCTATTTTTGTATTTACTTTGTTGATGAAAAATAAAGTTAAAATGTCTATCTATATCTTTAATACTTAAGATTTTCTGAAATTCGATGAATACTTGTTAGGTTCAGTAATGCAGTGATTTATCTTTTATTGAATATATTTTCTTTGCTGTTTTAAGGAAAATGTTCGTCACAATTATTAAGATTTCAATGATAAATGGACTCATCCTGTAACATATACATGTTTAATTGCCGACATAAATGGAGCTTGGGTCCACAATAGGTAAACTAAGATATGTTCCAAATATACATAACTCCATTTTACAGGTATTTATGTTGATGATAGTTATTACTAAATGGATTTAAATGATTCGAAAATATTTACAAAACAGCTGATGGTTTCTTCAATCAAATCCCCTAATCCCCAGAGGTATACAAAATATTCAAACACTCTTGCGAGGAATACTTCAGAATAATTCTTTTCAATACTTGTCAGTACGAATGAGCTGTACATTACCAAGACTGTCAAAAACACCATCTGAAATATTTGAAAGTAAATTCTATTTACGTGAACACACCATGTATAACAAATGTATCGTAAGACATTTTTTTTAAATGTTACTTCTTACATAATTAAAGATGTATTTCGTAAGTGGAGCAGTGAAGAAGTTTTTCGGCTTTCTAATGGCAGACTAAAAAATAAACAACAAAAAAGAAAAATACTATCTAATATATAGAAATTCATATATTTTGGTATTGATATATAAATTTTATGATCCTAATATACGGTAAGAGAAATGAATGTGAATTTGCAATACACAATGAAGTATGCTATTAGATATAAAATACATGACATTATGAAATCGTCATTATATTTCATTATTAAGACTTTATTCACTGAATCAAAATAACATAACCCATAGAAATTCGAACATTACTAACACTTAATTAATTAATTGTTCCATACCTATTCAATGTTGTATAAAAACAGTATTGATATTGCAAATTTGAAAACACATTTTTTTCGGTGAACATTGATTAATTTGAAGAATTTTTTTTTGGAGGGGGGGGGGGGGGGGCGAGTGGGGTGTTATGGTTTTGATACTTATTCTGGTTGTATCCACCTGTAAAAAAGGCACTAGGTCAGGAGCCAAGTTGTTGTACCACTTGATGTTTATATATTTTTGAGAGCACGTGTGAGCCACCACGTCATACATGAAATTCTCGTAAGCAAAGGTTAATGGGCTCGAGTGAATTCCCCAAACTACAGCCTCGTCATCCATCAAATCTATCGCGTGTTGTGAATCTTCTTGGTACATACTGTCCATTATGCTAATGCACCGTTCTTCGAACAATCTACAGAATACGTTAGTCAATACATTGTGTTTATTCATTCATGATTATTACATCTTGATTTATTATTTTTACGATACTATTGTACTTATAATATAAAAAGATAACCACGACCAGAACAAGTAAATTGTATGGTCCGATTTGTTGATTATTTTGGGAAGAATTTTCTTACTGATTTCTAGACTTTTTTTGCATTTAAATGATTAAAATTGCATTTGCATTTCTTCAAAGATTTGATAATTACATATCGTAACAGTTTATTCCGTCAAAGAGAATGTAAAAGGCAATTTTTATAATACAAGGTATACATAAAGTTTTCTAACAAAAACTATCCTTGTGTATAATTACGTGTAACATGTCATATAATCAACACAACATGTGTAAGCCGTTTGGCCCAATACTTGTATGTCTTCTACCTATCAAATATCATCACAGTTATTGTTGTCCTTCTTTTTTTGGTTTTGCTTATCACTATGTTGAAGATGCTGACGTATGTCTCTATCACCCGCCCCTGTTGACTGTCTGATCAAATAATAATGCAAATGCCCACTGAAATCACTCACACGGTCTTAACCATTAGGGGAATTATTCTTCTCTACTCTAAGGCCCATTCGATACTTTAGTATGCTTCATCACTTAGACAATTTTATTTACCTTAGAAACACTGCTTTTTACGATAATATTAACAAAATGCTCATATTACGACATATTACGACAGATACCTCTTAACTAAAACCAAATTAAAACAGGGAATTCTAAGGTATTGTATAAAAGAGAAAATGCGGTTGCAGGTTATCTTTTATAACAGTACTTAGTTAAGTTATTTTGTATCCTCTTACTTTGAATGTTCCTCCAAATCAATGGATAAGATTTGCTCCTTGACATTGCTGGCTTTTTTTGAAAGTTTTCGAAGAATTGCCGAACATACTAGTCCAGTCACTACAAATACACAAAAACTGATACTGAATATTAGATTAACCAGTGATGAAATAGTATCACAGTTACTAACGAGGACCCAATAATAGTGTTGAAAGAAAAGGTGTCCCAAACATCTGTTTAAGGTATTAAATAAACAAACAAATAGTATACATTTTCTTCATTTAAATCATGCAAATTATGCCCAATTAAAGTTAATAATTTCTTATTGAATACTCGAAAAGCACGCAATCTGCTTTTATCACAACTATTTTAATAGCTTAAGTAAATGTACATAAAATTACGTAGATGGTTGTCGCCTCTGAGCCAACATATTTCTGCCAATTCCTTTCGATTTGCAAAAATTGCCCAGAGTAAAATGTCAGAAATGGTCGTATCTTTAAGGTTTACGTTAATTGTTGGTGACTTTTCTTTTTCTGAGAATTCGTCAGTGCTATATTCTATAAGAAATATAGATAAATAACGATTTTAACTACAAGTATGAAATTTGAAATTATATATAAATAAAATATAAATAACGTTATCTAAAATACTTTAATAGTGTTTAAAATTCCTGTAAATAAATGTTCAGCGTCAATCAAGATGACAATCGATAATCAACATCATACATCAGATGTCATTTTCAGCAATCGCGTTTTATACTTTAGCAAGATAGTCAGTTGTACCTTTGTATCGCAACAGTTTTCGACATAACCCCGTGGCTGCATCTGCTACAGAAACTGATAATTCTGAAAGCTCTTCTACAATATATTTTGCATTTTGTTGATTGCCGTGCTTTATTCTTTTCTTCATCATAGATCTGTATTCATGGCAGAGTTTTTTTGCTTGTTTCTCCTGTATTTGCTGAATAATACAATGATCTGTTAAGGCATTCTGGACCAATAAGACTTTTATTATGAACTTCATATGCAAAAGTTGAGTTTGTCCAATTAATGAGCAAATTAAAGCAAAACTTGAAGGAAAAAATGTCAATTATTTTTCTCTTGTTTTTTTTAATGTTTTACAATGTTGTTTAAAAACGCATTAACATACCTTTAATATCCACTGCATGTGAAGACAATCTTTTCTTTTGAACTTACATTTCTGGCAGGAAACGGTCTAGAAGAGAAAATAAAACCATGAAAATATACCAAAATTTGAAAATTTGCATCAGAAGTTCAACTATAGTACACATATTGACCTGTTCATAAAGTTCTGGTAAATTAATCATCTTTAGATTAACTCCTCGATCCAACAAAACCCTCACGTAATCGCATCTGTTCGCCTTCAATGCCTCCAACAGAAGTACCTGCATCCAAATGTATAAAGTAATACATGTGATGACGATGCAAGCACTTCATTACAAAAAATTAAGATATTTTAAAACTACATATGAATCATTGAACCAAAGAAATGTAGGATATTAATCTACTAACAACATTACAGATCTATTTTGACAAATTTAAATGTATAGCCAAAAACATACGGGTCCACATTCTTCTATCAGTTCTAGTTCTTGTAAAAGCTGATATCCGAAATAAAAGTACAACGGCAGGGATGTAGGAGTGGAGTATTTTGGATTCAAGACATATGGCTTAGACTCCTTAAAACCTTCAAGAACTTGATATATGATCTTTTCCTCGGGGCTGACGAAATTTCGACGCAGAAGTTTCCAAGCAAGCGATGAACCCTTGTTTGTGTTTTCATTCACTTCTGTGTGAGCGACGTCTGAATGGAAACTTGATTTGTCATGTTTTGGTATCTTAACACCCTCTGAAATGTGAATACATGTATACAGAATAATGTTTAATAAAGAGAACTTACCAAGGCAAATCTTTTTTGTGTATGAAGAAACAAGTGCTTTTCTAAAGTGAGATGATAACTGTTTATAACTCACCGTTTGTGTATGATTGGAGAGTACTCTCTATTGACCAGCAACTGACTACTGTCTCCCCTACAATGTTTGACAGCATTAAGGGGTCATCTCTTTCAAGGTCAAATACTCCGACCTGGAAGACAGAAAAAAATCGTGTTTTACTTTAAGCATTTATAATATGGGAAAAAGGAAACTGTTCACATCTAAGTTTAGTTTTTTACAAAGTCATAGACATCATTCGACACAATTACATACATATCTTTAAAGGGTTGCAGATAAAAAGACATTTTTGTCACCAATTTTGGATCTTAAGAATAAAAGATATTTACATACTTGATAACGTGAAAAAAGCTTACGTAAGCCATAAAATTATGCTTTTTGGTTCGTGTTTACTTTCATTTGTAAATTTAGGTTCAAATTCTCTTTCAACGGTCCAATGAACTAAATATCAAAATATTTTTATCTCTAAAGACTATAATTAAACTGTTAATTATGAATACATCACTTACCAAGTCCTTAGCTTTATCAATGCTTTTCAAATGTTTTTTCAACTCCTGATATGTGGTGTCATCAAATCGAATACCTAATAAAATGCTGGCTTTCTTTCGAAGTGAATTTTTGCTAAAAACGAAAAACGACGTTTGACATACATGTATGTTATCTAACAATTTTAAATTGATCAACAATAATACTTTTCTAGATAGTCGACAACTAAGTCTGCGGCCATTCCTGATCCTTTCATGATGATAACTGGGAGTTTGTGTTGGAGAGCCTTTGAAATATGAGCTATCGTCTCGATGTCTCCCTCACAGACGATGATTGCTATGGGAACCGGCATTTCTACAATTATTTGTCACTTGAAACACCATTTCTTAGTAGCTACTGCAAATAAAAACAATCCTTGGTCCCAAAAATTAGGAAAAAATTATATTTAAGTTTAATAGTTCCTGTTTCTTCACATTATTGAATACACGATGACGTTTCATTACTTCTTGGTCAACTTGACCCTAAATGTATTAAAAATCAATAGAGTAAATTTGTAAATAACGTACGATAGGTCTTAGTTGTGTTTTAATATGCATATACTAGCCTTATATTTTAATCTTTATTCTCAAAACATGTACATAATTATAGTGAACTATTTTAATTGTATAAACATGGATCATATAAGAATATACGCATGCGTACTGGTGTCCATTTGCTGACTAAAGAAGGACACGTCTTGTTCAGACACGAATTTTTCAAAGTCCAACAGAAATTCCTGCCCTTCCCCAAGTGTAGTTTTGAATTCCGTGGTTTTTTCTGAAGTGTTTTGAGATACCTGAAAAATTTATTGAGTGCCTAGTTGTTTAAGATATCCAATGTATATTCAGCGTATCGCAGAAAAACAAAAAAAACATGCAAATAAGTCATAATTTACCTTCATCGTTAAAATTGTAAGGCCAACACAATCACCCGTCAAAAATTGAAAACTTAGTATACCGTGAAATTGTACGATTATATAATCATTATATAAAACACTTTTAAAATATATATAATCTTTAGAAAATCACATTTTATGAAATAAACGTTACCATTTCAAAGATTCGGAATTTTACTAAGAACTCATTATTCAAACAGTCATACCACCTACAACGTATAATCAACATATATAATTATTTAAGATCATATTATCGGGGCCTTGCTTTCATATGCTTTCAGTTTTAATTTTTCCTTGTGTTATGAATCGTAAATGTAGTTGATTTGGTAAAGAAATTGCAGAAGAAGATCAAGATTTTCTTGAAACGTGAAACTCGTATTTTAAAAGGAAAGCATACCGCTGCTGCGATTTAATGTTCAAACATTAGATAGCCATAATCGTTGTCATTATCGTAAACATATCGCATTTAATTCATTCAGTTACGTAATTTTTTTACCTCTTTTCCTGCAATATTAACGAGTTTGACATGTCGGTCTGGATCACTGATTTTATTTTTAGCAGCCCTGGTTTTAAATTCAATATCCTCGTAGTTTTTGTAGGCCTCTCTTACAACTTTGGATAGTCCGTGTTTCTTTCCATTGTACAAAATCCAGGTTTCTAAAAAAATCAAACGTGCACATTTATTTTGAACCTGATGACAGCCGACAGCGTATTGACTATTGTAATTGTGAATA
This sequence comes from Magallana gigas, assembly GCF_963853765.1. NCBI lineage: Eukaryota > Metazoa > Mollusca > Bivalvia > Ostreida > Ostreidae > Magallana > Magallana gigas. The sequence goes on along the minus strand of NC_088853.1, from coordinate 6,693,946 downwards.
TCTAGTTCAGCATGGATTGTCAGAGTTGACATACTCAATGAGTATTGACATGCTCAATGCAGAAAGGAATGAATGATAAATAAACCTTTCCTTTTGATAAACTCACCCCAATGTGGGAATGCACTTCGAAAATTCGTTTTTATTTTGTCTTCAAAAGTGGTGATTGAGTGTATATTTAAGCATTGCATGCATATTTTTGGATGTCGTCGGTCCTACAACACACCAAGCGGTGCAGACAAATTGAATATCTCGCGTTGTCTGCACCGCTTTGATTGTAACAGGACCGACGACATCCAAAAATAATCAACCAATGCTTATATTTATATTCATACTGATGTCTATTTCCATGAAATATGTGTGGTGTATTGACACTGTATATGCTCTCGGTCAGGGATATGAAACATACATGAAACAGTCATATTAACATGTATTTAGTTTGCTTCCTCGACTAAGGATATAGTGCCAGAAACTTTGTAGAGAACAATTTTTTTTTAAAGTAGTAAATATAATCTAATGATTATTTTTTTTTTCGACAATACATATCAAATTGGTTACGTAAGGTTAAAAGTTTAATCTTACAGAAATAAATATACTCAAAACACGTAAAGACGTTTATATTTGTGCTCATGGCGCATCGATTAGGAAAGTGTATTCATAGAAAATTGAACTTCGCAGATTTCCAATGGAAACATAAGAGCAAATATACACTGAGTGTAATTATAGGAAATTGAACGTCGCCAAATGCTAACATACATGGGAAATATACACTGAATATAAATATCATCATTTTAACAGGGAGACATCTAATGCACTATGTACAAGGAAAGGACAACCAAAGATACAGTCCTCTCTTTTTTATAATCTTATAAACACATCAATGGCGTGTAAAAAGGGGAAAATTGAACACGCTTTGCAGTAATTAAAGTATAGTCATAATTAAAATAAACAAGCTGACACAGCAATAGTTTCTTTCGTGATATTATACAAACTTTGTATCTGTCAAAGCATCATAACGTTGGTTCGAAAAGAAACCTTCTGAAACCAAACAATTATCTTCATACAATTTGTCATTTTTTCTCGCATAACCTAATGTTCTGAATCTAACGACAAAGACCTACCTCCACCACTTTTCGCCGCCTCTATGAGAGCTGTCTGAAACACTGTCTTTGGCCAGGGTCTGGGTACGAAACTGTCGGAGTCCCCGATCACAGAAAACACCATGGTAGGGCTGGTGTTCCCATCATCGGACGTACTGACGTTAGAGGTAACACCCTGTGTGATTTCGTTCCATGTGAATTTAAGGTCATTTGCATCCATCTATGAATATATATTCGATGTCAACGATAAACGATAATATTGACTTAAACTTTAAATAGGATTGTTGATTTCAAATCGTCCAACAACACTTTAGGTAAATACCTGCCTCATTTCGTTACTTAGGTACATACATCTATAAAATAGTCTTCAAAAATAGTATGGTTCTTTTTACTAGTTTATTCCAAATGAAAGAGTATGAAGTGTTTTATGAATATGTGGTTTTGCTAAATTTTCAATATTTAGTCTTTTTTCAAAGGTCACAATGCAAATTAAAAATTTTCCTTTAGAAAAAACAATCAATACTATTATTTGGAAAAAAAAAATAAAACTATTATTTGTAATTATATACATATTTCTCTTGCATATACAAAACGAAACAAGAGAGTGAAATAAAGTTCCAATAGGATTGATCTATAAATGATTTTATTGACGCCTAATTACAAACATAACAAAAGAAGTATTATCATTCCACTAGTCCCCTCATAAATATGTGATATCGTGATATAAGGAAAATATATCTACCTTGATATCCAAAGCATGAGGAATCAATCATTACCTTCACTATCCCTTCAAAACGAATAGATAAGTTTCCAAGAATCCGTTTAAAAAAGAATGCAACTGCAATCTAAACCTCCCTTTAAATTGAATGATATTCGTGCAATATTAAATTCATGAAATTGAAATGTTCTAAAGCAGGTTGCCAGTCAATAGGATTTGAAGGTCGAATTTGACTGTGAAAACTCGTCATCAATTCACGTCTATTCAACAATATTTTGGATTTAAATAACGATTATAAAAAGATTTATTCCGAGAACATAATGGACATTGATTCGCAAGAGAGCTGAATATACCTACAACTTGTAGAAACATGCAACTGGCTAATATCAAATTGTTTAACAATCTGCATACACCTATATACAAAACAAGACAAAGTTGATCTATCTACACAGTTAACAATGCTTGACACATGTCAAGATAGAAATTTCTATTTTAAAAAAACTTTCCCAAGAGTTCAGGGACACACGGATTGGTGTACATTAACAGTTGATTCTTATCGAGCGTTTTTTGTTGTTGTTGTTGTTATCATGACATACGAAAGGAATCACAATACCTTACAAAAGATTGTTTTGGGATTTATCCAATATGTTTTCAATAATGGGGGTGAAAATGATTGACTACGTTAAAATTTGTGTTTCCTTTATCATAAATAATTAGCTGTGTCACTCTACAAAAGATCTTTGCGGGACTTGAATGTTTTTGACTTGACAAAAAATTGAAGTACTTGGTTTGTGTGTAATCTAAGTAAATATTCCAAATGCGCGAAAGTCAGTTTATGTTTCCTTTACATATCTTTACATAAATCTAGATTCCAGTAGTGACTATTTTCTCGCATATTTTCAACAAAAATCCAATGTTCTTAAGGTGTGAACGTAAATTACTAAGCGACATTGTTGCAGAGAATTAGAGATATTCATCAACTCACTTTTGCTGTGGATTCATTTAAATACATGGAGCCAATTTTCGTTGATTGTAGGTTTTTTTGCTTATTCGTGAGGATAACTGCACGGAGCCCATATCCCGTAACCAGGAAGTGGTCCACAAATGGTTCAACACCGTGCATCGTGACCTACCTAAAAGAGCTATATGAACTAATATTTCTTACATAAGGTCATACATTTTACATTTTAGATTTATCTTTTCCTAGATATGCTTCAAACCTGAAAGAAAAGAATTTGTCTTGTAGCTTTGAAGAAAAAAATCGACGAGACACATGGCACGACGACGGACAAAAACCAATGGCACTAAATCACATGAGTGACTTAGGTGACCTAACAATGCGTCATATAATCACAAATTCAAACCAATTTTTTAAATTGTAATTCTTATTTATCTCAACAGTGAGTCAAGATAAAAAGTTGAGAAGTTTTATCTAGATAAAGAAGACTTCACAGCAATGCAAATAAACGGTTTGTAGGCATCAACGATCGCCTTGGTAACGATGTGATTTACAAAGTACATTATCTGGTCGGATGTAACTGCTGACTCTGCTATATCCTATACAATAGCATACCATTGTATAAAGTTATAGCGGGTTTTATGCAGCAACTGCATTCATATCAAACTATGAAGAAGTCGAACACCCGTTTCCCCAAGTATAGCTTTTTCGTACCCATATGGGCAATGACATGATTAAAACTATCTATATGATACATTAAAACTATATGACCATCTGAAGGTAGTTTGCCACGGGCTGATTAGTATATGTATAGCAATATATGATACACCAGATAAAAGAATCAAAGATTAAAACCAAATCTCGTATGAATACATTGCACTTAACGAATATGTGCTAGCAATTAATACAATCTTTTTAATGCCGGTGTAGAAATAGGTAAAAATAACCCATTAGAATACCGAAATCGAATAACGATAGTTAGAATGCTGACTGTATTTGAATGTATTGTTCATACTTATTGTCATTATTATTTACCAAATTGTCTCAATTATTTGGATCGATTCTTTTGACCATTTAAATAGTCTTTTTTATATATCTTTTTAAGGTGTCAGGTAATGTCGATGCCTTTCTTTTTAAGTTTTAATTATACATTTTGTAAATTCAACAGATTACCAGCATAACTATGTGCATAGGAATGTTAAATTTTTGAATTAAAATAAAATTATGGCTGCTATATATTAGGAGTGCGATTGCACTGTGGGGTAATTGGCGAAATGTAATTGTTGTACTTTTAACAGGGATTGAAAATGATGTTTAAATGAATTTTTTTAAAGTGTGGGTTTAAGGAAGCTAATTTATATTCTAAATAATCTGAGGATTGTTTCTGTTTCTTTTATGCCTGTATATGTCTCAACCTAAACTCTCCGAGCTCCTATTGTGGTTCTAACCTTGATCGGGGAGGTTGCCGGCTTCGTGTTATTTTTAAATTTTGCATTTACTGCCTTTGTTTAATTTACAGGTGCGAATTTATGATTTTGGTTTAATTGCCTTATCGATTCGAAATAAACAGGATGAATGGGTAATACATATCCAGTACAAAATGATTTCAAAGAAACTCCATACACTATTCAAATATGGCATTTTGTTTCCCTTCTGTGACTGTGGGCAGAGAATAATATTAAAATATACGGCTTTACAAATATGACAAATGTTCAAGAAGAAAGAGACATAACATTACGGTAATATGATGCCGTGAACTAGTTACCGACATGTATAGACAGTTGTATTGCTTCAAAATGCATATGTTATGCATCAAACTTTGTTAGCATTAGTAGGATGGGAAAAAAAATATATCGCAAAGCATAACCTTTTGATTATATACATGTATCTTGTATTCGGAGAAGAATTAAAATGAAATTCAACGCAGTTATAAGGGTGGGGGGGGGGGGGGGGGGGTAATGAAAATGTTTTAGAAAGAGGGCTTTGAAAAGATGTCCATGTATTATTGTTATACTAATTCACATTACCCCCCCCCCCCCCCCCCCCCCCGGATATCACCATAACAAACCTATATTAACTGTACCTGATCATGCTTTCACATCAGATTTTTATGTTCTAGCTAAATAATTCATGAAAAGGGTATTTTAAAATGACAATAATTAATAAATATTTATTGATCACTTCCTTTTATAATAAGGTATTTTCTTTCATTTTATCTTAAATCCCATTTATCCAACAATGCGTTGTGCCAAGCTTGGTAGTATTCAGGAAATTGATTCCTGAGGAGGTAAATATTGTTAACGTGTATAGACAGACGGACGGACGACAAACAAAATGTGGTCATAAATGCTCGCTTAAGATTTTAAGTTCAGGTAAGCCAACAAAATGTCAAACTGACAGGTACTTTGTTAATTTATTCTATAGATTTAAGACAAAAATGTTTCGTTATTTTTCCCTAATCTTTCCCCCACGGACGATCATTAACTCTCGAGCCTGGATCTTTTTTTTGTATTGAATTCCGTTCGATTCATTAACAACTATATACTTCAACAACGATAAACAATTCCCTGTGCTGGTATCGGGGTAGAGTAGAGTTAAAAACTAAACAAATGATCAAACGTTTTGTACTTGTATGGGACTCCATCAGATTATTCCATGGAGCCCACATTCCGTAACCAGGAAGTGGTCTACAAATGGTTCAACACCGGGCATCGTGACCTACAAAAGGGGGCTTTATGAACTAATATTTCTTACATTGCTGGCAGCGATTCAACAATACGACATCTGGAAAAAGGACCAAACTGTTCAACTGATATACGTTCTTATACATAATATTTGCAACATATTTGAATCTGTATGACATAAAAATACAGAAAAGGATATTTTAAAAAAAGGAATGCGAATTCGTTAGTTATCTTGTAAGCGGGATGGACTTAAAATATCTCACTTTGCATAAAAACACACATATTTATCGTCAGACAAAATAGCTTATATCAATAAGAATATTGCTCCCTCTCTATTGTATTGTATTGTTTATTGGCTAAATTCAAATGAATTATAAGCTGTTGAAACATATGTACATAATTATAAATATATAATGCTACACTCTATCCAATCAAAATCAAACAGTTCGCTATTGACGTTAAACAATATTCAAAAAAAATATTATTCATACATGTACATTCATAGGAGGAGAGACCCTATAAATCAATAAATCAAATGATTATAATAATGATAATAATGATAATAATAGTAATATTAATAATAATAGTGATAGTAATAATACATCAGTTGGATGTACTAGTTATCCGACATCCCGTTTTTTACCTGCCTCACGCAGAAACATTGCGAGATGGCACAATTGTTTGCGATTATGAATGGCAAGGAGTTGAACTAACTTAAACATTGAAGGACGAGACCAGTAATATTTTTTTAAATACAATACCCGTAGACTTTTATAAAATGGACAGATAAGTATGAAATGGAATTCATCCTCGACTTCACCTAAATTACAATATTTACAGATACGCATCGATCTGACAGTTCCATTATATCGGCCTTGCTCTACCAAAAGCATATGCGATGACAGTCTATATTTTGTTAAAAGGACAACAAGGTTTTCCGGAATATTTTTACTCAAATAAAATTGTAACGAAAAAGTGTCAGGCAGATACTTGTACAATAAACATTTAGAGGATGACTCAAAAAATGCGTCTCTTTCCTGAATAAAAAAATCAGACAATCTCTGCTTTACAATTTTTAAGAAAACATTAGTGTTAGCCACATTTTGTGAAAGCCAGACCTCATGCATACCCAGAGATACTAATAATTCTCTGACATTAAAACACCATGTATTTGGTATCAACTGTGAGACCATTTCCTCATATACATTGCGTAATATACAATTTTCTGTTTTAATCAATTTCAACCAATACTTAATGATACGCAATTTACGTATAATACTCATAGGTAGACGACCTAACTCTGAATAAACCATAAAGTTTGACGTACATTTTTTAACTTTCAAAATTCTTTTACAAAAATTTGTGTGAACTCGTTCTATTTCATCACCAGAGTGAAAACCCCATATCTCGGAGCCATAGTTAAGAACGCTAGATACATAGGTGTCAAAAATGCTTAATTTAGTCTCAATATTTAAATAAGTTTCATTACATAGTTTTAGAATACCAAACATACATTTCCTACCCTGCATTGCAATTGTTTTCTGTGTAACATTAAAATTCCCATTAAAATTCAAATTGATTCCTAAATAATTGAAACAATTAACAACCTCAACATGCTTTTGGTCATAGGTCCAAAAATCATTTTTACACATTCTACCCGCATGTCGAAAAACAACTATTTTAGTTTTATCTGTGTTCACACCAATATTCCAATCATTACTAAATTGATACAATTGATTCAACATACCCTGTAGACTCTCCCTTGAATTAGCTATTAACACAGTATCATCAGCATACATTAAAAGAAAAAGCGAAAGGTCTCTGAAGTCAACAGGTTCACAACAACTTCGGATAAGATCCATTTCAAAATCATTAATATATAATGAAAAAAGAAAAGGCGACAAAGCCTCTCCTTGCATAAGTCCAGTTGTTGACGAAAAATAATTTGACAGTTCAGACTTATATCTGACACATGATTTTAACTCACAATAAATATGCTTAATAATACTTAACAACTTTCCCGTGACTCCATTTGTAGCAAGTTTGTATAATAACTTGTTTCTATTCACACTATCAAACGCTTTTCTGTAATCAACAAAACAACAATATAGTTTCTTTTTCTTTTTCAAATATAAAGATACTAAACTAGTAAGTGCAAAAATAGCATCTGTGGTACTATGACCTGGCTTAAACCCAAACTGCGCATCGCTTATGATACCATTGTCGTCAGACCAGCGAAGTAATCTATAGTTCAACACTGTGGTAAATATTTTTGCCAGATTACTAACAAGAGTTATTCCCCTGTAATTGTTAACATCATTGGTGTTACCTTTTTTAAGAAGTGGAATTATTACACCTATAGACCAGCTCCTTGGGAAAGTACCTGCATCCAAAATTTTATTAAAAAGTCTAACTAAAACTGGTAAAAAAAAACTCTTTAAATTTAACAAAATATTCATTTAACAGGTGATCTGTTCCGGCAGCTTTACCACATTTTAATTTTTTTAATACTGAAAGTAATTCCTCCTCATCTATGGCTTCATCTAATTCACTAAAAACAGTATCAGTACTCCTCTGCTCAAAAAATGGACTTTCAATGTCTACAATATTTTCATCTACATTACAAACACTCTTAAAATATTGATAAAAAGCATCTAAATCTAAAGAGCTTTTAATTGTTTTTCTTTTCTTGAAAATCTTGTAAAACTGTTTTGGGTTGTGCTTTCTTAAATAGTTGAGTTTATTACCTTCGTGTCTGACAAACCTATTTCTAGTTCTAAGTACATGCTTTTTGTAGACACGTTTGTTTTCACATAAAGTGATACGATTTTGAACAGACCTTTCCCAATTAAAAATACGTAAGGAGCTTTTATAAACTTTACGGAGTTCTTTACATTTGTCATCGCTATTATTATAGCTATTGAATACTATGATATTAAAATCTACATACACAGGATACATTTCTGTCAGTCATTCATATTGTTTCTGACTGATTGTAACTAATAGGTGATGAAATGACATAGCTATGCTATTTAGTCATTTTCCAGATTTTTCAGTTAACATTCCCTTATTAAATGGCAGAAAATTAACTTCTCTCGGGACTAGATCTTTTTTTGTGTTGAAGTCCGTTCGATTCATTAACAACTATATACTTCGACAACGATAAAACAATTCCCTGTGCTGGTATCGGGGTAGAGTAGAGTTAAAAACTAAACAAATGATCAAACGTTTTGTACTTGTATATAGGACTTTTATCAGATTATTCCACGGAGCCCACATTCCGTAACCAGGAAGTGGTCCACAAATGGGTCAACAACATGCACCGTAACCTACATACAGGAGCTAATTAAATCAATATTTTTGACATTGCTGGCAGCAATTCAATAATACGACACCAAGACAAATTGGTAAATTATTTAACCGATTTATAAACGGTATTAAAGTTTATGTTTGCAATAAATCTGAACCTTTTGACATAAAAATACACAGCAAAAAACGAGGGAGAAACAAATATTTATGAATTTTTTAATTATAGGTACTAATAGCCTGGTTTTGCCTTGTCTTGGATCGGAGTCAATTTGAACAGCCGTTTTTTGCCGAGGATGCTTAGCATTCTTTAGATACCTTATTACCGAGAAAAAACTTTTAACTATTCCAATAATATTAAAAAAAAACATTGCAGGTGCCCAATGTTTTGTCTTATCTTGATTTTAAAATTCTTGTCATATACATGTAATTCACATGTTGAACGTTCCGCCATTTTTCGGTCTTTGTATTTTTTCCCTTAGAATACCTATTATAAACTCATTTCCGCAACATTGCAGGATTTTATTAAGTAAACATCCGATCAATTGTCTTATATATAGGTTAAGTCAATAGGAATACAGCAGTTTTTTGTTGTTTTTTTTTGGATGCACAATTGTGTACCAATTGTTGCATAACTGACAAAAACGTCATTAAAGTGTAATTTAAGATGTAACATTGGTAAGAGTTACATCATCAAAGGAGTACACATTTTTGAAGACCTCACAATGACAACAAATAATACACAACAATTCTGATCATTAGCAACATTCATATTTTATTGCAATTTCCATCGCTTTTTCTTCAATACTTCAAGTATTATAAAACACTAACATGCGATTATATATATATATATATATATATATATATATATATATATCATTCATAAAACGGCTTCCTCTAAGACTAAATGAATATCCTAATACTGTAAATGGAGAGATACCAGTATCATTAAATAAAGTGGGACCTACATGCTATTCCCAGTGTGACTTAGTTGTGTTCTTTCTGATACGTTCTTGCCCATATCACTATTGTGTCTATTCAGTAATGAGACATTACTCTTATATTTGCCAATTTTTTCCTCTTGCTTTCTTTATTTTGTTTTGCAGATCACTTCTCTTCTTTTCCTGTGCTGAGGCTTGATGTTCAACTCGACCAGACACAGTTTATTTTGTTCACATTCTAGCTGTTAATACTACTGTGACTACTCAGTACCACGACTTTTTCACGTCTATTACTCAGTTACTTATTCCTCAAGTGCATTGTGCCTTTACATGTAATTTGGTCGTACATTGAGGTTTTTCTTTCCTTTTCTTCTTGTATTAATGTAATGCATAAAACAAATCAGAAACTGTTCTTTTTCCTGAATTTCTTTTTTCTGCAATAACTTGCAATGATGTTCTGCTAACTATATGGCTCAGTTCACAGTTCGTTTTGCAGCTTCCATTTCCCGCAGTTTTTTCCATCCTCTCTCACGCGATGTTTTCCTTTCGTTGAAAATCTTGGTTCTGATTTTTTGGATCTGTGTTTTCTCCTTCAGTTCTTTAATGCAACCAATTGTGTGGGACTTCAAAAAGGCCTGGATTTCTTTCTTACCTGAAAAAAAAATAATCAATTTGAAAGTACTATTAATGAATACTAGGGCAAGTACAGTTTAAGTGCGCATGACTGTGCATCTTTTTATTTTCATGCAGACTTAGGTGCAAAGTTATAACTATCATTTGAACTATGTTTCTATACAAAATTAACATATTTACGTAATGTTCATTAGTTGAGAAAATGTGAATTTATGAATTTCATATGAATTTTGAAAACGGCAACTAGTAATAGAACAGACAAAATCACAAAGTGTTCATTATGAGATCTGTGTTAGAGATAATTGAAGCAGGGTGGACAAAAAATCTAAAATAAGCAAATATATGGCTAGTCCCAAAATAATGTAATAATAGCAGGATTCCGTAAAATATGTGTTTAAAATATTTTAAATACTTACCTGGTAAATTACCAGTGTTGTCATCTTTATCATTCTGTGTGTATATGTAGCTATGAAAATGACGCCTCAACAGGTGGGTTTCTTCTCTAGACCATTTTACTGCATGAAAAAAATATAGTTCTGATTCAACTGGGCAAAAATATTGAGTAAATATTACAGAAGAATTGAACAATCGGTAAAAATTACAGAAGTAATAAGAAATCATTCCTTGATTATTACGAGGTGATCGAATATGGTCAGGGGTGATCAAATCTATCACAGAGTTTTCCGGGCTTTACTGAATTTGATAACCTCATAATATTAAAAAAATGTTTCCTTATTTCTGAAATAAACTGTTTAAGTTATGTTATATGTATATCATACAATTGACGAGGTAGAAATTCAGTTGACATGTTAAATTGATTTGCACATGAAAAATACTTCTGGTAAGAAAGAATAAGATATTTTTAAATCATACCAACTTCCAGTTTTCATAATTGATCTGTCTAACCTGAGAATCTTCCAATCTTTTCAACAGGACATTTTTCTGTCTCCTCCTCAGCCTCGCTATGGACATTCCCCAGTCTGATTCTCTTGGCTGATCCATTCACTTCAACAGGAAATTGTTTAGGAACTGGTGTCCTGCCCGATTTCCTCTTTGGTGAATCATCAGATGTACCTACATCTCTGACCCCCTCCTCAGTGGCTGGCATACTGCTCGATGTATTGGTTGATGCATCAACATATGTACCCTGTTCACTGCTCTCTTCTCCAGTGATGTATTCCGTGACCGACATTCCAGTTGTTGTATCTTCAGTGTTAACATCCCCAGTAATGTGTTTTCTTGCTGATATAATAGATGACGTATTTTCAAATGTACCCTGTTTTGTGGTATCTTCAGATGTGACTTGTTTTGTGCTGGGTTCCTCTGTAATTAATTCACACATACCATTGTCTGCCTCCATTGAAGCATTATCAAATGGCTCTGTAATAACAAAACAAAGTGCATTATTCAATTGCTCAAAAAGCCATTCTAGTATTCTAGTATTATACTCATGATTTGCTAAGAATGAGGCAATGCTTTTCATTCTATTTCATGTTATCAAAAAGAAAACGTGTTTTTAACAAAATAATTATTGTTATTCTTTTCTGCTAGTCGGGTAGATTTAAATTTTCATTCAAATGGTATCTAAAGAACAGTTTCTGTATCTCATTATAAGTTGTCAACTGTTTTGGTTCGAAATTTTCCAAAATCTAAAGGGGTCATCGAGAAGAAGCTTCTATATCTCAGTTTGTTGTCACTTTTTCCCTCAAATGATTCTCCTTATTCTTAAATTATCAGCATCACTTTAATATTCCAATGTACTAAACATAGATACAAACCTATCACATTTCACAATGAACCAATATTAATTAAGAAAAGCTTTTTTGATTTTTTTAAATTTCATAAAACAACACTTTACCTGGGGGAGCATCCGATTCTGATATCCTTGTCTGCTTTTTTACAGTAAATCCTAATATATTTATGGAAATATCATTATTTCATTGCAATGTATCGTAATAATAATATGTATATCATTATATAACCATCTTGTAGAGAAAATTGCAAATGATATCATATACAAAAGTTAAATAACAGTATTAGATTTATAAGGCCAGCATTTACATGCAGTTACACACCACTATTATGAAGTTGTCATTTATTATGTTATTAAAAGGAAGATGATGTCATAACAATTTTATTTTACCTTCCACAGAACATTACAATTTAGTGGTTTATAAACCCAGAAATAAAAACAATTGGTTGTCAAAAGTGATTTTTTTTTAATTTCCTCCTCCTACAGACCTTTATCATTTTGTGGTTTGTAAACCTAAAAATAAAAAAATGCTGGCCTAAAAAAAATAATAAATATCAGCTATGCAAGAAACATAAAACAAGCAAAAACAGATAAAAAAAAGTTTTTATCTTACTTTTAATTTTACTGGTGAATGATTTCTTGAAGTTTACAAGGTCCTTCTTTGTTTCAAACTGTCTGGTACAGGTGTAGAATTCATCCAGAGATTTCACCATTCGTACGACAGTGTTATAAAGGGCTGATTCCTCCCCAGTCTCCGTATAGTTGCTAGATCCATTCAGGGCCTCCAACAGCTTCATGGCCTCCATCAAGTCCTTCATATTGTCTGTGTCAAACATGTCTTCTACTGCTCTTCCTGTAGCGCAGATGATACGGAAATGGAAGAACAACCTACTTAATTCCCTCATGTCTGTGATTGCAGTTTGTCTTGCTTCTTCACTCATCCCTTTCTTCATTCGATGTGTGTTGTAATACTGGTATCCCATGGTTTTTATTGAGTTGTTGGACTTGCAGAACTCATCAATCTCTCCGTGAACAAACCTACCCAGAATGTTCTGGAAGCCTATGTCTTTTTCCATGTTATCCATGAAGACTTTCCTGAGTCTTCTAGTGTCTCTGGAAATATCATCGGACACACATTTATGTTTGAAGAAGCAGCGTTTGGAGTAGAAGCCTTTGCAATCACTACAGACTTTTATTTCGTCTTCTTTGGATCTTGATTGGGTCCTTTCTCTCATCAATGGCTGATTTTTGCCTTTGTCCATTAGGAGAAGATTGTACAAGTAATTTCCCTCCCTCCGTTTAGCAGTGAAAAATTTCATCTGAGCTTCAAACGGCTTCTTTAGAATTGCCTGCACCTCTGGTTCAAACTTGTGTTTTCCCCTCATGTGATCGGCTATTCTTCCCCCTTTGATAATTTGTCTACAGTAAACACAGAATCGATCTGGTCTCTGGAATAAAAACAACATTTTCCATTAGGTAATTCAATTACTGTCTACAAGGTTATTTTTGCCCTACATAACTTTCGCCATTCTACACCTGTGAACAGTTTCGCCCCGTCTTGAATTTGTCAGACACAGTTGTGTTTTAGGTGAGATATTTTGAGGCAGTTGAATTCGATCAATCTTACATTTCTCTGATGACGAGGATAAAAGTGGCAAAAATAAAACAGGGCTAAATATTTTCCTGCATACATGTACAGAACATATAGTTACAGAGTTGTCATGGCTTATACAATTACATTATTGGAAGGGATTTACGAAAAATGTAGCACAATCGAATAATTATACACTTAGAATGACACACTGTCTTTATGATATAAGCAAGAAAACAGTATGTTAATCATTGTTCAAGAATCCAGCTATAAATCTACATACTCTCTTCTTTTTAAAGTTTGCTCTCCCTTTTCCTTTTCTATTTCTTCCTTCAGCTTCAGTGTCTTTTGATGGTGAAGGATATTTGGTACCAAATTCAAGACTGATAAAAAAATTAAATAATTTATCAACAAATATTTGCATCTACCGAACAATTTCTGATCTATTTCTAAAAAAAAAACCTTTTTTGATTCATAGGTCTATAAAAACTGACAGGGCTAAAATTTACATTATTCAGTTCTAACCAGTTTATTGATTGGACAAAACCTTCAACAAACTATGAAGAATCATTGTCAGCACGAAACATAACAAGTGATGTCAGACTCAAACTCTAATATAAGGCAACTTGGTTATTTTTTTTATCTAATGTACCAACATTCAATAACCATAATTTACTAACTCTTATTTACTCTTTAGTACTCTATACTAAGTTTGGTTAAATTTGACCCTTTGGTTCTAGGGAAGAAATCAAAAAAAAAAAAAAAGCTTACAGACAGATGGAGATACAGACACAGACAGATGGAGAGACAGACACAGACAGACTGACGCATGCAGTATAACAGATAATCAAAGCTCACTCAAGCTTGAACCTTTATTATGATAAATGTCTTATGTATTGTGTTACTTACTTTTTTCTGCTGGGCTTTTGAATTGTTGTTTTCTTTACTGCTGATGAATTTTTGGATGGTGCTGAAATACAAATTAAAACTGGATAAAAATACATGTAGATCTTCTTTATTCTTCTGAATCCTTCTACACAGTTATCAATTACATAAGAAATTTAAGACATTAACACTTTGATTATTATAATGATTTTTTGGACACAAACTATTTCATGTTAAGTTAATTCTGCACATTTCATGATGAGTGGGGAAAATTTAGTGTTGTCTATCAGAGAGAGAGAGAGAGAGAGAGAGAGAGAGAGAGAGAGAGAGAGAGAGAGAGAGAGAAGAATGAGAGACAGAGGAAGCAATGGAGAGAGAATTTAACTTAAATTAACCATTTCTTTATTATGCAAATAGACATAAAAGGATTGGACATCAGACAGTGCCAATGCAAGACCTCTCCCCAGTGTTAATGTAAAAATAAAAGTTAGGAAAATATCATACCGCATAAAAATTGAAATACCTGATCACATCTGAAACATATTTAAGCAGTGTTAAGTAATCTAACAGTGGCATGGTCAGCAATACACATAACTACAGTGTACAAGGGATGGGGGGGGGGGGGTCAAAATATCTTATAAAATTCCAACCATATATGCCTTGAGTACCATTAACAAAGATAAATCCTGACTTAGACCCCCAACTCCTAGACTAAGTAAAGATTCAAGAAATATTTATGACAACTAGAGGTACTGTGCAAGCTCACAATTGATACCCCCCGCTAAGATAAAAATCATAATGCGTGTATTTTTCCAATTATAGAAAAAATTGGATGAATCAATTTCAACGTCCATTTTCTATAAATAACAACTGCTCCATTTTTTTTTTAACTGTTGGTCATAAGCTATATTTGTGTGAAGTAAGAACATTCAATGCTTCTCCAAAAGAAAGATAATGACTGGACACAAATTTTGCACTTTTCTGCCAGTGACCTTGACCTTGCCCAAATGACCTTGGGTCAAGGTCATGACACACCCTTAGGTCATAAGCAATCTTTGTGTGAAGTAAGAACTTCCAATAACTCTCCATAAGAAAGATATGGACTGGACACGAATTTTGTATTTTTTCTGCCAGTGACCTTGACCTTGCCCGAATGACCTTGGGCAAGGTCATGACACACCCTTAGGTCATAAGCAATCTTTGAGTGAAGTTAGAACTTCCAATTATTCTCCATAAGAAAGATATGGACCGGACACGGATTTTGTATTTTTTCTGCCAGTGACCTTGACCTTGCCCGAATGACCTTGGGTCAAGGTCATGACACACCCTTAGGTCATAAGCAATCTTTGTGTGAAGTAAGAACTTCCAATGTTTCTCCATAAGAAAGATATGGACCGGACACGATTGCAAAGACAAAGGGACGGCCAGACGGACGGACAGACGGACAAGGTGATTCCTATATACCCCCCCAAACTTTGTTTGCGGGGGGTATAATTAGGCTCTTGGGAACCTCAAAAAGAACATTATAGTCAAGACACTTTCACAAGTATTTACAATATTTTGCCAAAAAAAATATGTTTTAAAAATGTTTGAAAGTGTAAAAATAATAAAAGCCCCACTTCATGATTCAGACTCACCATCACAGGGTTGCTCCTTTTCTTGTGGTTTGTAGGATATGGTAGGGGTTCTGGATTTCTTTATGACTGTTTCTTGGTTTGCTGCCTTCTAAAATAATTGATCATTGAGACTGGCAGAATTTCATGTACCGAAGTAACATTGATAGGAAACTGGGAAAGTTATAGTGATTTATAGTCAGTTTTAGGCCTGATAGAATCTTTGCTCTGGTTCATATGTTTAATATTTTCAAAAAAAAAGGATTAAAAGTCAACTTTTTTCTTGTTTACATATTAAATAGGTGAGGGAAGTACCTTTTTCATAGCACACAATTTCATAGCACACAATTTAAATTAAGTAACCAAAGCAAATAAAACAAAGAAAAATTGTTCAAGTTCACTACACATTCTTTAATCACATGCCTGTCTGGGTTAAGTTTATGTCAACTTACGGCAAAGGGAGAGAAAATATTTTCTAGACTAGAAATATACATGCAAAATGCAAAGAGAGGGAGGGACAGACTGATTGCTATATAGCACTCGCATGATGGTGCTTTAATTATGAAATTTTATGTACCTTGTCTGCGCCAGTTTGTATAAATTGGGCCTCCATCAGGGTGTGCAATATCTTGTTCTTTAACAAGACCACCACTGGTTGTTTACCCAGCACCTGCTTACTAGAGGTGGGTACAGCCACCGATTTATCAGGCTCTGGACTCTCCTTCTCAACGACATTGGATAATGACTCAACACTGACAATTACTGGCATAAAGGGTGCAGTCAGTGGACACTGAAGATTGTCTGTGGCAGTGGATGTAGACTGAAGATTGTCTGTGGCAGTGGATGTAGACTGAAGATTGTCTGTGGCAGTCAGTGAAGACTGAAGATTGTCTGTGGCAGTCAGTGGAGACTGAAGATTCTCTGTTGCAGTCAGTGGAGACTGAAGATTGTCTGTGGCAATCAATGGAGACTGAAGATTGTCTGTGGCAGTGGATGTAGACTGAAGATTGTCTGTGGCAGTCAGTGAAGACTGAAGATTCTCTGTGGCAATCAGTGGAGACTGAAGATTCTCTGTGGCAGTCAGTGGAGACTGAAGATTCTCTCCATCATTGAAGGCTACAGAATTTGAGTTCCCAGATAAAGCTGGTTCAACAACACAAGAGGACACTGTTTTTGTAACTGATTTATCAAATGCTGGGCTATTCTTGTCTTGATGAAGGTAAGCAGTGATGGATGTTGAGTTAAATGCTTCACAATTGATAACAGATTTGGAGTTTTCAGATAAAGCTGTTTCACTGTAATTTGAGGGCATTGTTCTCTGAACTCTGACTCCATGACTAGTAGAATTCACTTGATCAGTCTGTGAATGATTTGGCAAATTTCCATGAGTTGAAGCCAAAGGTAACACTGAAGAATTGCATTGTGTTGGAGGAAGTTCTGATTCAGCACTCAATAATAAAGTCTGCAAGGCCGCATCAAAATGATCTGTTTCTGCAGGCTGAGTGACGCTGGGTGACTGTTCACAACGTAACAATAGAGAGGTTTCCATGGCTCCCCTGGAAGGAGCCGATTCTTGTCCCTGTGTTACTTCACAACTTAACTCTGCTGCCTGATTCTTGTGTTGTGTTGAATCATGGATGTTTTGTATAATGACTGCCCCTTGACAGAATGAGCCATTCTGGTCTTCTTCAGCAGAGGTACTGGCCCATCGGTTGTCTAGGCTGGCTGGTGGAGGTCCTGTGTTGTTAACACCCTGGCAAAACAATTCCTGAGGATCCATGGATTGTGCATTACTGTTGGTCTGTTAAAGAGCAAATAACATCATGATGTCATTGACAAAACATTTATTATCATAATATATAGTTACATTTTATTCTCTCAGTGAGTGTGGTCTTAAATTTACATCTTACACTAAAACACCTAAGTTCCACTATAATTTCACATTTCATACATATTAACAATGTGTTTTCTTTGAGGTTGGTGGGTGGTATTGAAAGCCTTTTCTAGGCATACAGCAAAGTGATGAATAGCAATGTGGTGTGGTGGTTTTTTACAATTTAGACTTTCCCTTGTAAGTGGGCAGTTGGTCTGTGTTTTCATTCATTAATTTAATCAGAATCCTATTCTTTTATTTTACGAGATGTGAGTGGTGTTCTAATTGTATTTGTATGAAAAGCCTCTTTCTGAGCAAATTCCCCAGCAATAAATTTTGTTTAAAGTTAAATCCATCTCCAAGACATGAAGTCACTGAGGGCAGATGTTTATCTCAAGGGAGTTATTGACTCTCCTTGGATGGGACACCAGTTTATCAGGGCTCTACATTAACTTTTTTTCCTACTTGTCCATTCGGACAACTGACCAAGACATTTACTTGTCCGAACTTCAACTTCACTTGTCCGAAAAATTTTCAATATTAATGATCAACTATTGTCAACTTGAAAACTACAGTTCTGTATTACTAAAATAAAGTCATTAATTGATTATTCTAGCTATAATTAATAACCTGGCTTTTTAAAGGGAAACTTAAAGTGTAATTCCTAAATGTAACATTTAACATGATTTGTCAGCTGTAGCTTTGTCATGGCATATTACAAGACAATTTAAATTTAGCATCAGGTTTAAAAATACATGCATAGTAACTGTTCTATTGATTTCTCAGCTAAACACAGAAAGTCATCATAGTCTATCAATGATGAATGAAACCTAGAATAAATTACATTTCTTTCCATAACCCTTTATTTTTGCTACCTTTTCTTCCTTAACATGTGTGTTTGGTACTTTGTAAGATCAAATATTGAATGTTGTTTGAAATTAGTGAACTTCAATCTCGATCAAGAGTAACACAATTGCATTGCAATTTGAAATTCAAAATAACTAATCGATAAACTTATAACGAGACTACTGATAAACTTATCACAAAACTTTCTTTTTTAAATGTTGGAGACTTTTTTACATAAAAATGCACTTGTCCAGTCGGACAAGTGGCCAGCAATATTCACTTGTCCATATATTTTTTATCTGGTACCAGACAAGCGGACAAGCGTTAATGTCGAGCCCTGTTTATATTTAGCCAATCCCCTCTCCACCCAATGTAAGTTGGACCCTATTTCAGCTTGTTTGATTTATGAAGATACAATGCCTTGTCTAAGAACTTTACACACAATGAGTGAACATAACCTGGTTCTAACCAGCAACCTTTGGATTAAACTGATGACCACTTGGCCATGTGCCTCACAAGTGATGACATATTATCAGTCTGCCCTCACCTTATTGGTCCTGCTTTGATCAACTTGACCATCAATACTGGTAAATGGCTCTGTTTCTTCTTCTGCATCTTAAAAAGCACCACAAATAACAATTAACATTCAATCAGATACTGTGGAATCATTAAATTTCGTGGGGGCCAATTTTCGTGGATGGCTTAAATTTTACAGGTTCGTATGGACTTAATTTCATGTATTATTATATATCTACAAAAGGAAATATGACTTTATTATCCTAATTTATCAATTCGTGGAGGATGTTTTTTCGTGGACGAGAGGTACCCACGACTTCCATGACAATTGAGCCACCACGAAATCTAATGATTCCACAGTAAACAACAATTTTAAAAAAGACAGAATCATTAATTTTCATCATACTAAGTCATAGACTCTCCTCTTCAAAACAAAGTATTTGACAATGCGTTTGCAATTTTAATCTCTCTACTTCGCTCATTCAATTTTCCTATTTTAATTACACAGATCTGTATGGTGTTCGTTGACTTTACAGATATAAAATGCAGGCATTTCTTCCAACTTCCTTTAGATCGATAACTTACCTGGATCTTCATATATAAACTCAGGCAGTCCCAATTCATCAGCTTCAGGAGTGCTGCAAAATCATGGGGACATCTTTAATTGTAAAAATATAATCAATCAATTAAAAATAAAATCAATATATTATAGTGGCAATAAACATAATGTTATAAACACAACTTCAAAAATATGCTAACTGTAAAAGAATAGGAGAAATTGCAATGAGAAATGGACCAGACCAGGATTAAAGCAAGGCCCCTTGAATCGTAGTCAGTTGCTCTACCAACTGATTAGAGCTATCTGGTGCCGTTATTCAAACCAATCTGACCATTACACAACATTCAAACCAGTTGTATCTGCCAATGCAAGATATAGCTTAGTTTTTAACCTGAGGCCACAGGAAATCCAATCTAGTCGGTAATTACAGTTGCTGCTGTGATGAACTATTGAAACTGACAGGTTAACTATTCTGCCAGGTTAAAGATTAGAATGCTGTATGGGGTTTTTTTTCCTTTTTTTTGGGGGGGGGGGGGGTACCACTTTTTCTATTTTTTCTTCTTTGCTGTAATAAAAATTAATGGGATGCCAATGCGAATTAGTCTTGATGGGATTATAAACAACAAGCTCTATATTAATCGGGGTTTAATTAATTCTGCTAAAAAGTCTAGTGTTTCAGCATCACCAACTGCTTTTGTTATAGATGCTTACCTGTCCAGTGAACAGTGATCTTTACACGACAGACCGTGTACCTCCACCAGGTGTGAGATGATCTGACTGTCGGGTAACCAGTAGTAACGGCCCACCAGCCGCCGCCACGTGCTGGCGTCTTTTCCCGTCAGATAAAATCGATATTCGTTCATCACATTGTTTACAAATATAGCAAACCGAAAGCGCGGTAAAAATTGGAGAAAACTATTTACCAGAAAAAGACACAAGAGAAAATTGGAGGAGCAATACAATTTTTCTGAGAAAATCTTTTTAAAAATATAGTTTGACCGTTACAGCAATGCAAATTCCTGTTAAAATTTGAGATTATATTATTATTTTTTTGATAGAATATGGCGTAAAAACAAAGTAATGTTGACGGTAACCTGTGAAAAAAATTCAGATTTTACCTGTTATTAGTGAAATCGGAGTATTATTTGTTAACTTGTACTACGACTAGGTTGCTTGTTTACAAAATGCCAAAGGCTAAAATAGCTTATGTTCAGAACGACGAACCGGACTTCATCAAGAAATTCAAGCAGAAAGTCGGATACAAAGAGGGCCCCACAGTTGACACCAAGGTACTTGTGTCAGTCGTCTCATGGTAGACGGGCACCTGTTTATACCGATTCCGAATTTCCTCAGGAGAAATGTAGTGTTTAGTTTGTTTTATTTAATCGGGTCGGGATCTATTGCCTATATGGGTTAAATTAGGTCGTATTTTTAGTTATAATAATCCGTTTATAATTATAAATTTTGCGTATGATTTATTTGTTTTGGAATAGAAATGACATATCTACATGTACTATCGAATAGCTTTACTGTACCCGGAGATTTAGTTGAACGATCGAATTTATATATGGGTGTATCAACTGTAACCATGGTAACAGGATGGAATGAATAATGACCAAACAGACCGGGATTCGATCTTGAAACCCTAGTCAGGTGCTCTACCAACTGAGCTGTCTGGTGCCGTTATTCGAATCTTCACCCTCAAAGATGGAGGTTCATTCCCTCTGCAGGATTTAACCTATCAGTTCAAGGTGTTGACATGGCACCAAATGTAATGGGACGGGAGAAATAATGATCAACCAGACAGAGGACCTTGATTAGAACCTGAGCCCTCTAAAACTCTAGTCGTTGGTATGCGAACTGGTCTGACTGGCACATATTTCCCCTCCTAAATGATAATTGCCCTCAGACTCTTGACCTCAGCAGTACTCAGTGATTTTAAGTAATAACAACAATTTGAGTGCTGCATTGAAGTTGGTTCTTACATGTAAGAGCAAAGTCGATTGGTCCTTATAATAAGAGGAATTTCAATCTCATACCATCCCCCACCCCCACCCCCCATACCCACTGTCCACCCCGTTAACTCACTTTTGTGTGGATTGGTCTAATATGCTTGATACTATAATTATATTTACCTGCTTGATTAGTGAATCAGAAGATGCTATTTACCCTGATTCTACATTATTTGACAACTTTTTTCAGAGGGAGATCCCGAACTTTGAGGATGACGGTGATGAGGATCGACCTGACAATGACGATGAGAAGCCGATGATAGTACAGCTACGGGAGGGTGATCTAACGGCTGAGGAGGTGGAGGAACTGGAGAAGAGTCAAGGTGTGTGGATATTAAGAGGACTGGATAACGGGACCATATTTATACAGTATTGATCTTCTTTACAAGAAGAGCTCTGAATAAAGATAAAGGAAATAGTCAAATCTAAAATACAAAATGTATGGAATTTTTTTTTAACAATTACAGTTTTAAAATAGCAAGCAAATCATATTTAAAAACTTCAAATAAATCTGATGGCCATGGTACTAAAAACATACTACATTTGGCTGTGTATTCTATTTAGAGCTTTTGGCGGAATGCAGCTTCCGCTAAATCAAGTACATTGCTAAATGCCATGCATAAAGGTATAAAAAAAAAAGTCACATTCAGGAATACGCTAATTCAAATCTACCCAAACTTGTTCAAAAACTAATTTTTGCAAAATATACATGCCAAATGTATTACATTTAATATTGTAATTTGATGACCCAGCCACCTTAAGCAATTTTGCCTTCAATCATAAGCTGCAAATATGTAGCTCTACAAGGAAATGCAATTGGAAATTAACTATAGAGCTACAATTTGGGATTTATCACACACAAACTTGCAATCTTTAGCGCACAAAAACTTGCTCTTCTTTTAGACTTATTAACCGTTTTTCCTAACACATTCTGTACATTTAATACCTTAAATTTTCTCAGACATTTAATTTTAACAAAAGATGTCACATTCAGTTCAGTTTTTTTCTTCATTATTGCAAATCCTATTTTTTTAACACTCTCATTAGTCATTCCATGTTCATGAATTTTGTCCATTCATGACAGAGTTATCTTTCTTGGAACATGCTGCATTTAACTTTCTTCCAAAAAATGATGTGCATAGCAATAAAATGGTTATGATTTATATACATGTATTTACATTTGACCATGTTATCAACAACAAAATCAGTGTAGATGGTAGAAACAGTGATTGACCAGACAAGGATTCAAACCCCAGACCCCAGAATCACATTCTGGTCGGGTGTTTTACTAGCTGAGATAAATGTATCTGGTGCTAGCATGTGTGGATCTAGAAGTGGGAGGTGGTTACACCCCCTCCCCTCTCTAGAATATTCAAACTTACTAAGATTCCAGTCCATCAAAAATAGGTCCCTGACCCCCTACAGAATTATCACCATGAACCACCCCCCCCCCCCCTTTGAAAATTTTCTCAAACCACATATGTGCTAGCGATAGAACTGGCCCCGGGGCCATAAATCTTAGACGAGCTCACTTTTGATCTCAGTCTCAGTTTTACACTATAGGTTCCTTTAATTTTGTAAAAGTGAGACTTAGATCAAAAGTATGCTCATCTAAGTTTTATGGCCCCGGGGCCTGGTCTGACTTTAACAAATTCATATTCCTGTACATGTGTAAGTCTACAGCGTATGTTGTACATGTAATCACTTCTTTGATTTTTTCAGAGCCTGCGTCAGATGGGAAAATCAAGTTCAAGAAGCCGGTGAAGAGAAGTGGGGATGAAACAGAACTGAACACCTCAACAAAGAAAAAGAAGGAGCAGAAAGATGAAGCAAAGAAGGAGGAGAAAGAAAAGAAAGACAAAAAGGAAAAGAAAAAGTCAGGGAAGGCTGTCAAGAACTCGACGCTGTTGTCTTTTAATGAGGAAGAAGAGGATGCTACTTAGTGTTATCTTAATAGAGTGTTGACTAACTTGTATTCCGCATGAAAATGTTGCCATAATGAATCTCTTGTGGGTAGAGGCAGTTTGATACAATTGATGAAAGCCGTGCTATCTTAAATGATCATACAGAGTCCTCCATGCAATAATGAAAATGGTATAAAAATCGTGTAAGGGTTTTTAAATGGAGAATTGTAACCTGTATTAATATTTGCTGAAATGAAATCATCTTAAATAGTGGAGAATTTTTTGTTTACTTTTCACTCCAGAAAAGTCACTTTAAAAGTAACTCTTCTTTGAGAATTATGTATTCTCAACAAAATACCAGTGTGCAATTTTGAAAATGCAATTTTGAAAATGATTAATGTATTATATTGATCATGCAGTCATTGACATTTTTTATGAAAAAAGTACATGAGTTATTTTTTTTATCCAGGTTGATCAAGTCACAAAGTCGCATATTTAATAACAAGAAAGCAATTATAGCTGATAATTGTTTTTCATTCAATTTATGATTTAACAACAAAAAATAAATGAATGAATGAAAAAAAGTTTCATTTTGAGTATCATTGTTGAATATTGAATTTTATTTTAGAAATGTGTTATATGTTAATACTTATATGTAACCGTGGGTTTTATCATCAAATAATAACACGCACAGCCATTGAGATTTCGATTGATGATTTATGGTGATACAATTTAAACACCCTACAAAATACATACAACATAATCAATATTTAATAACAATAGAACGTATTTGATCACATTTGTAAATAATAATAAATAGACATATTTATCATCAAGCATAAAATCTAAAATATTACACTGTTAGCTAACTTCATGAATTTACTATTCAAAAGGAAATAGGTCTTATTACCCAAATTATAAATAGTAAACTTATAGATGGAAAAGATCAATAATTACCGAATTGTGGACTCAGGTGACTATTACACGTAATTAGTCTAATACAGACATTGACAATGTATGATCAGCAATACATGGCTTTGACCTGTATATACAATAAGGTACTTGTCAATCTATGTACAATGATATATAATTATCAATTGGTCAGATTTATATCAATCTATATAACACGTAATAATTGATTGCTATAGCTCCGTGTAATTAATAAAACAACTTGATATTCTTTATATCATCAATTGCTTATTTACTTCTCACATCAATCACTTGCACAGAATCTTTCATTCTCTCACTAGCAATATTGTTAATGGAAATATTAATAAAAGAACTTACTTTCTAAGGTCATTGTTGTGTCCAATATAAATGACTTAAGAAATATATATAAACCACTTTAGGACCTTCACTCTTTGACTGTAGAGTTGAAATTAAATTATACATAAAACAAACTGAACTCTCTAGGAATTTGACCCTAGAATAACCAATGGAAATCCAGAATTCTTGTTATGACCAATAGACTGTCACTGACCTCTAAACTAGTTCTTATCTAAAACTAGTCCTAATGAATATTTAAAGTAAGCTAAGAAAGATAACTCTAATAATAAATTAGTAAGTTCCTGCTTAGTGAAGTTAGTAGTATGTAAATGTACTACATGTATAATGTGTAGTTTAACTTTTAAATTGTTTTATTTATTTTAAAAATATTTTATTTCTGAATTTAATTACTTAAAGTTTATAACCCTTAAAATAACACATTATCACATACTCCCCCCTGTTGAAAAATGACGTCCTCGTCATTAGGAGTATATGCATGAACAGAATTAAAACACATTTACTTGTTCATAATATTTGCAATCAACTGAATAAAAACATTTTCATACTTTTTATCGGTAGTTGCCATGAGTTGCTGTAACATAGACACTCTTTCTTTCCAGTCATCTGATACTCTGTAACAATGATAATCAGATAAATGACTGGGTGGTTTACTTACCCGTTTACTTCTTCTGACTGATCTATGCGACTCTTCCTCATCTTGATCTATATCAGTATCATGTTCTTGAACATGATTTTCTACTTGTTCAAGTTCGTCTGGTGGAGTAACTTCCGCCTCCTCCTGGGCTCCGGAGTTCCCAGTTTCCATCACCTGACTCTCCTCTCTAACCTCAGTACATCTACGCCTAATGTCAGTGGGGACATTTTTATGTACTATCCTTACCAGCTGGTTATCTGAATCTGAATCATCATCAGAGTCGTCTGAGTCAGTTTCTACAGCCTTCTCTCTAATAGGCTGTTTTATCTGTCTTGGTCCTGTTATTCTTGGTCTTGGTTGTGGCTTTGGTCTACTGATACTTCTCTCAACACTAGTCTCTTTATTACTGAATGAAACATCTGTATCTAAGTAGCCAATTGGAAGTAATAAGTTCCTATGTAATGTTCTTTTCTTTCCTTCGCCATCCTCTCTTTCTACGACGTAGACTGGGATATCTGCATTTGGCTGCTCCTTCACTATATACGGCTTTTCCTCCCATCTATCCATTATCTTATGCTTTCCCTCAAATGCTAAAATTTTCACTAACACCCTATCCCCTATATCTATCCTTGCCCCTCTGGCCTTAAGATCATATCCTTCTTTCTGCTTTTCCCTTGCTTTATCTGCAACGTCTTTTGCTATTCTAAAAGCATCCTTCATTCTGGTCTTCAAGTTCTTGACATAATCGTTTAAACCTTTAAAATCTTTTCCACTGACATTTAAAGCTAAATCTATAGGTATTCTTGGATGACGTCCAAACATAAGAAAGTATGGTGTTTGGCCTGTACTTTCATGTCTTGTACAATTGTAGGCTGAAACTAAAGGTGCTACATATTCTTTCCACTTGGTTTTCTTATCTGGGTCTAAAGTTCCTAACATGTCAAACAATGTTCTATTGAAACGCTCCGTCATTCCGTTTCCCATCGGATGGTAAGGTGATGTCCTGGATTTCTGAGTACCTGTAATTTTACAAATTTCATGAATGATCTTACCTGTAAAATTAGCCCCTTGATCTGAATGAAGTCGATTAGGATATCCATAATGAAAGATGAAGTTCTTAAGTAGTGCTTCTGCTGTAGTTCTTGCAGTCATGTTTCTGGTTGGTACAGCTTGGACATATCTAGTAAAATGATCTGTAATAATTAACATATGTTGATATCCTCCTGATGATCTTTCCAAAGTGACATAATCCATACAAACCAACTCTAATGGATAGGTGGTCCTGATATTAACAAGTGGTGCTATCTGGTTGGTCTGTGATTTCCTGTGAACACACCTGCTGCATGACTTTATCCAGTTCTCTACATTCTGTGTCATACCTGGCCAAAAGAATCTATCTTTAAGCAATGACAGTGTTCTGTCTCTACCTGGATGTCCAAATTTGTTGTGAATTTCTGTCAAAATAAAATCTATTTGGTTTGCAGGTACTACTAACTGCTTTCTTGTTTCATCCTCAATTTTGATTTCCTTGAATAAAATATTGTTTTCAATGAAAAATCTATCAAAATTTCTGTTGAGGACATGTGGCAAAAATTTCGCACAAATTTCATCTGATCTAGGTTTCCTTCCACTTCTCACTACTCTCTTCCAGAACCTTAGAGTCTCGTCTTTATCCTGTTCTTTAGCCCAGTTAATGTGCTTGGTAACAATTTTCAGTGATGAATCACTATCTTCCAGATTCTCAAAATTGTCATCCAATACCAGACTCTCTACATAAGGTTGTTGGTGTAAAGTTTGACAAATAGCCTTGATACAGCTAGGAATGATAATACCTGCACCCGATGAGTCTATCTGTTTTTTGTCTGATAGTCGGCTTAGTCCGTCTGCATCTGAATTGTTCTTACCAGGTCTATAACAAATTTCTAAATCAAAATTGGATAGGGCTGCTAACCACCTATGTCCCGTCGAGTCTAACTTGGCAGTTGTCAGAATGTAAGTTAAAGGATTGTTGTCAGTAAACACTGTCGTTTTCCGTCCATAAAGATAATCAGAAAATTTTTCCGTCACTGCCCATTTTAAAGCCAAAAATTCGAGTTTGTGTGCGGGATAATTTTTTTCTGACCTACTTAGGCTTCTACTTGCATAACTCATAACTCTATTGTACTTACCTTGTTTTTGATATAGTACGGCTCCCAAGCCATGATGACTTGCGTCTACATGTAATTCAAAAGGTTCCTGATAGTTTGGGAATCCCAGAATTGGAGGTTGAGCTAAGTGTTGTTTCAGCTGTTCAAAAGCTGCTTCTTCCTCTGAGCCCCACTTCCACTTCTGCTGTTGAACCTTGTGGCCTTTCTTCTTGATAGGATTTGGAAATAATGCAGTGAGGGGTTTGGCAATCTTACTGAAATTAGGTATAAACCTCCTGTAATATCCTATAAACCCTATAAATTTCCTTACCTCCTCGGGTGATCTAGGTTGTGGCCAGTTTAGCACTTTCTCTGTTTTCTCTGGGTCTGCTTCTATTCCATTCTCTGACACTATGTGGCCTACATACTTGACCCTCTCTTTGCAAAATACACATTTCTTTGGTGATAACTTCAATCCAGTTGTTCTGAGTTTTTCAAAAACCAGTTGCAATCTCTCTAAATGTTCCTCCAATGTTTTTGAAAAAATAATCAGATCATCCAAGAAAATAAAACAAATTTTCAGATGTAACTCCCCTAAACATTCCTCCATTAATCTTTGATAAGTTGCTGGTGAATTAGATAACCCAAATGGCATTCTATTGAACTCGTAAAACCCTAATGCTCCAACTGTAAATGCTGTTCTTTCCTTGTGTTCTTCTTTAATTTCCACCTGATGATATCCTGATTTAGCATCCAAAACGGTAAAGTACTTGTTTCCGGATAAATTCTCTAAAATTTCTTCTATTCTGGGTAAAGCGTAGGCATCCTTTTTGGTAATACTGTTTAATTTCCTATAATCTATACACATACGGAGTTCATTGTTCTTCTTCCTTACTAGAACAATATTGCTTGAAAATGGAGACTTGGATGGTCTAATAATGCCTGTGTCCAAAAGTCCTTGCAAATGATCTCTCACCTCCTGGAACATTGCAGGTGGGATTCTGCGGGACCGCTGCTTAAACGGAGTGTCATCTGTCAGCTCAATGCAGTGCTGCACTGTTGTCACATGGCCTAGATCATTTGCGTTCCAAGCAAAAACATCTCTGTTCTTGGCAAGTAGTTCTCTAACTGCATCATACTGATCACTTGTCAGGTTATCTGCGTTGATATTCAATGTGTCAATATCCTGTTGTTGTTCACTCTCATCATCATTTTCTTGTGATGCTTCAATACTAACAGGTTGAATTTCAGCTATAATTGTTCTGGGATGAATCTTTATTGTCTGCGTTGTGACATTGCTTAGTACAATTGGTATCTGGCTATTTGTATTTTCATAGTCATACATGATAGCAGTTGGTGTTACATCAACATCCGATTTCCTTTTGTTCATCTGTATCTGCTGAATAATAGCACATGTTCTGCTGTATGGAAGTTTCTTCTCTATAAATCCGTCAATACTCTTGAAAGTATTTGGTGGTATAATGACAGGTTCCCGATTTGCTGATCTGATGACTGCTAGCCTCAATTCCTGTTTCTTAAGTCGTTTCTCCCTAAGATTGATGCATCTAAACGCTATGTACCAATTCGTCCTAAGATTAGCTTTCTGAAGAAATCTTTCACCAAAATATGCTTTAGTGTCTTCCATCAAAGCTTTTAGTATGTTGGTACCAAGTAAAATTGGCACTGTTGAATGATAATCAGTATCATCAACGATCAAAAATAATCCTATATGTTCTTTTTCACTTCCTATTCCATCTGATTGTAATTTTACCTCTATACATCCTTTGTAGGGCAAAATGCTGCCATCAGCACATTTTAGATTGAACATCTCTTGCAGCTCTTGAATAGGATAATTGCTCAAATATTTCTCATGAAAAGATGCTGCCATAGTAGATACAGTAGAACCTGTGTCAAGGAGTGCTGTTGTCTGAATATTCTCAATCTTGATTAAAACTTCCACTGGCTCTCCTACTAATTGATGACGCTGTTCATTCATCTGCAGACCTACTTGCCGCGTCTCGCAGTAGGCCTCCTCATGTTTAAACCATGAGGTCTCCTATGATCTAAACGCACCCTGCATCCATACTGAAGATGTCCCTGTTGTCCGCATCTGTAACATGTTACATCTCCTGCAGATTGTCTCCCTTGAAACTGTCCTTGTCTGTAAAACTGACCTCTTCCTCTAATATTTCCTCTGTAATTCTCAAATCTAGGTGAAGAATACTGTGGAGACATATCTTTGTCCGAGTTCTCATTTGTCGAGTATGCTCTGTTCTTCATATCTAATACATCTTTATTAAGGTTTTGAATCATAGCCTTAATTTCTTCAATTTCCTCTGTTGTTGATATTGCTTGAGTCCTTTCAGTTTTTCTTGACTTCTTCCTCTGGATCATTTCTTCTTCTTTGATCCTTATTTCATGCCTCAAGTCATCAAAGTTTAGTGTTTTGTCAAATATAAATGCTGTGGTGTCTTTCAGCTCTGGTCTCAATCCTTCATAAAACATGTTTTTGAGCATATCATTTACAGCTGCGGTTTGAACTAATCCTTCTTTCCGAGCATGATTTAACAGATCTTCCAACCTGCAACCCCATGCTGCAACATTTTCTTCTTCCTGCTGTCTTGCAGAATAGAATTTTGACAAAACAGTTGCTTTACTGTGTATGGTGCCATAAACACTCTCAAATTTGGACAGAATATCAGTGATATTGGCATCAGGACCCAACACCATGACAATTCTAGCTGCATCACCCTTCAGTGACCTCCTTATTGCCTGTGATATGACTGATTCACAGTAATTTTCCTTAAGTAAGCACTGCACCTCATATTTCCAAAGATCAAAATTTGTGTCTCCTTTCTTATCCCCACTGAAAATTGGTAGCCTGGGATTTTTTTCCAGAAGTTGAGATGTTGTACCTCCAGCAGTTGCACCTTCTTCTGAAGTAGATTCTCGCTTTACTTTAGGTTTTGCTCCTTTTTGAAATTCCTCTAGCCACTGTTTAAAATGTTCAGGTGTATCGGCTTTGGGTTTTAAACCCATCTCGGTGAAAACTTCCGTCATAGAATCAATTTCCTTTTGTTGTAACATATTGAAACTTTGATTGAATTTGTAGAATTCAAATAAACAAATGATGAAGTATGTGACAAAAATCACAAAAATACATGAAACTAAATGCATTCGCTACCACTGCAAAAGTAATGCCACTCACTCACACGCGACACAAAAACCGAAGAAATTTTGAGTAACTTCGAATGAAATTACACGTCGGATTCGGAATTTTCAACGATTCGCAGAATTTTAATTTGATTAACACTGAAAACAAACTGTTATTACAATTTGTTTCCTAAAATTTGACTTTGATGTTTAGTTTAAATGTTTATACCAGTTTTGTTTTTTTTTTAAACCCCAACAGACAGACAGAAAATGACTGACCTTACTAATTTTATGATATAATACCTTTGTTTAATATGTTTAATATATACTGTTAAATGAACAGGTTTAAGTTTTTACTTGTACTTTATATTTGTATGTGCTCAAAGTTTAAGTGCAGTGAGATTAGTAATGTGCTTAAATTCTAATAAAGTCTTATCTAGACTCTCTAAAGTCTTATCTAGACTATTCTAAACCAAAAGAAAACAAAGAACCAACTGAACTGAAATCAATATCAATCAAGTCAAACCTTAGAAATATCTTACCAAAGAACTGCAACACTGTCTGGTCTACAATGTAATGTATAAGGTCAATAAAGATAGTTGTTAATACTAGTGTTAGAAAAATTAACTTTTCTCACTCAGCTGTAGTCACACACTCTCTCTCTCTATCCTACTTTCACTTTGAAAAAAAAATTGCAAAAAAAAAAATCACATTCAATTAGATAACTTCAACAAAAAGTAAAAGTGCACTAATGAATAATTATAGGCCTGTTGAATAGTTATTGTAATTGATATTGATGAATAACTGAAACACAATTATCAAAATATTGCTACAACATGTAGAAATCAATCAGCTGTTCGATGTTCGTCACCACGTGGGTTTCCTCGGAATTGGGTCAATTCAAGTTGAACACAGTATGCATATATTGCAATACAAGGATTGTCTATGCAAAGTTAATAACAGTTGGTTACGATAAGTCTTTGCTATCTTAGTCTTACCACAGAATCTTCAGTAATGCGTCCATACGAAGGCACAGCACATTTTCTTTCTCGCTTCCAATGTTTACAGTCTTTCGGAATACCTCCGGTGATTACTAGTTTCACTCTCGACTTCCGGTGTCTTCGGAATACCCTCCTACGTCACAACACCAATTGGCGGGAATTCAAATCACTCATCTTTGTGAAATCACAAATCACGTTGGGCGCCATTCTGTAACCGTGGGTTTTATCATCAAATAATAACACGCACAGCCATTGAGATTTCGATTGATGATTTATGGTGATACAATTTAAACACCCTACAAAATACATACAACATAATCAATATTTAATAACAATAGAACGTATTTGATCACATTTGTAAATAATAATAAATAGACATATTTATCATCAAGCATAAAATCTAAAATATTACACTGTTAGCTAACTTCATGAATTTACTATTCAAAAGGAAATAGGTCTGATTACCCAAATTATAAATAGTAAACTTATAGATGGAAAAGATCAATAATTACCGAATTGTGGACTCAGGTGACTATTACACGTAATTAGTCTAATACAGACATTGACAATGTATGATCAGCAATACATGGCTTTGACCTGTATATACAATAAGGTACTTGTCAATCTATGTACAATGATATATAATTATCAATTGGTCAGATTTATATCAATCTATATAACACGTAATAATTGATTGCTATAGCTCCGTGTAATTAATAAAACAACTTGATATTCTTTATATCATCAATTGCTTATTTACTTCTCACATCAATCACTTGCACAGAATCTTTCATTCTCTCACTAGCAATATTGTTAATGGAAATATTAATAAAAGAACTTACTTTCTAAGGTCATTGTTGTGTCCAATATAAATGACTTAAGAAATATATATAAACCACTTTAGGACCTTCACTCTTTGACTGTAGAGTTGAAATTAAATTATACATAAAACAAACTGAACTCTCTAGGAATTTGACCCTAGAATAACCAATGGAAATCCAGAATTCTTGTTATGACCAATAGACTGTCACTGACCTCTAAACTAGTTCTTATCTAAAACTAGTCCTAATGAATATTTAAAGTAAGCTAAGAAAGATAACTCTAATAATAAATTAGTAAGTTCCTGCTTAGTGAAGTTAGTAGTATGTAAATGTACTACATGTATAATGTGTAGTTTAACTTTTAAATTGTTTTATTTATTTTAAAAATATTTTATTTCTGAATTTAATTACTTAAAGTTTATAACCCTTAAAATAACACATTATCACATATACACTAAACAAATATTATATATAATTGTAAATTAAGCAGTGTTATTTCATACATACCAAAGATTTGATTTTTTTCTTCTTAAGATTAATGACAAGATTAATGACATTATGAGAAAGGATTAAAGTAATGAACATTTTTGTGACTGTTATTTATTATTTAGAGATCATACAATTAAGGTACATGTGTGTCTCCCACTGGTGTTATGAATTGGACCCAGGTTCAATACCTTGCACCCTGTAATAAAGTGTGTACATGTACACCTACATGTAAATATGGCCACATTTGTTTGTTTGCTTTCTCCTAAATCAGTGTTTTACGGGGGATGTTTGAGAATAAAAAGGTAAACCTTATTTGAACTGGCTTGTTTCTGCTCAAAACTATTGTCCAAAAA
Organism: Magallana gigas; assembly: GCF_963853765.1. Taxonomy (NCBI): domain Eukaryota; kingdom Metazoa; phylum Mollusca; class Bivalvia; order Ostreida; family Ostreidae; genus Magallana; species Magallana gigas. The sequence continues at coordinate 6,660,193 of NC_088853.1, read as the reverse complement.
AAGAAAGAAAAGCCAATACTTTATGAGATTCTTCATGTTGTAGAACCGGAACATATAAATCGTTAAATGATTTATCAAACATTTGCTAATGACCTTTACAAAAACCATACTCTCGGCCTAAAAGTGGATAAATTAATGCTGAGCTTGATAACCTTTAAGCCACGTCACAGAAAAGAATGTCAGTATGAATATACGTTAAAAGGTTATTGAAGTGTTTATTTTTATATCGTTTTCATACGTAATATGTTGCCTATATTTACCTTTACAGATGCAAGTCACTCATTTACATGTACACATGTGAAGTAACAACCCGCTTAAATGAATGTCCCAATTCAGGTGCAGTTGCCAACTTGCAGACACATACACTTAGCATCGTTTTTTAAAGTTTCATGTCCGTAAATGGAGGGGGATTCCCCAACACAGTTTGAACAGACAGGGTGCCCTTGCTTGACATGCATGTCCTCAAAGGCTCTGTGAGAGTGAAAAAAGTAGTTTGCAGTAGGTGTCAGGAGACGGGACACTCTTGGGCTATATGACAACCCAGAGACATAAATAACATGCCATTTATGTCCCTGGACAACCTTATATAATTATTCAGTTGCAGTGTTTAATTAATGTACATGTACGGAAGTACTGATGGGAGTTGATTTTATGGATAATTGATTTAAAATTAACGCTATGTAATATCGAATGACAAGTAGTTTCTTAGTAGTATTAGAAATACGCACATTTTTTTCTAATACCAGTATGAAATTTTGTTTGTTTTTGTTTCCCGACAAAAATTTGGATAAAACCCCACAGAAATCATGTTGTGTAATATTTATCGATGGAATTAATTTCATTAACCTATGTATCTGCATGGCTGTCTCCGTAAAGCTCCGACAAGCAGAGTCTCTTTGCTTGTCGGGGATTTAACAAGCTTATCTTTTGAAAAGATTGGTGAGCTAACCATTATAAAACACAGAAGCAGATTTCTAAAACATTGATTTAAATATCTGAATCGATTAAAATTTAGAAGTGTAAATCTAGAGTGGGCTTCACATCGGCAATGTCATAGCTCATTGACTGCGCCTTTATCATTATGTATCTACTTTAATTTCAATTTCGAGGTGAAAATTTTAAAGAACCATTGGTACTGTTTTGTAGCATTCGTATCTTCTCGGGCCTTTCCGGCAAGCTCGGAAAACATATCCGAGGTTATTTTCCGAGCTTGAAGGAATTTAAGATAGAGCAAGCTTTTTATCATAATATTTAAAATAACCTTGCATTAAAAGACCTAAACTACTCAATCGCAACTTCTCGGGCTTTTCCGGCAAGCTCGTAAAAACACCTCGAATGTATTAACATCACCGGATGTTAGAATTTTATACAAAATGGAGTCGCTTCCCATTATAATAAATATCGGCTAGACAGCATTGTAAGTCACCTCTGTGGTATATTTTAGGGTATATCATTGATTTTAATAGAATGTAACTCACATTTCAACAGATCTTAAAATGTGTTGAATTTATATCAAGTTTTATAAAAAAGGGGGTTGTCATGGACGCTTAGGTAATACATTCGAGGTGTTTTTACGAGCTTGCCGGAAAAGCCCGAGAAGTTGCGATTGCTAAACTACTGTTACTTTTTGACCAATCGCAACTTCTCGGGCCTTTCCGACAGAGCTTGGAAAACACCTCGAATGTATAAATTCACATTGCCGGATGTTAGAAGGAGTCGCTTCCAATTAAAACAAGACAGCCTTGTATATCGCTTCTGTAGTACTAGTATATTTTAGAGTATATCATTGACTTAATACACTCAAGTTGGTTTCCGTGCTCTGCGGAAAGACCCGAGAAAGTTGCGATTGACTTTTCGACATTTACAATCAGACACAAAACTTCATGTAAAGATGATAAAACGGTTCATTTTATCTACAGTAGTACGATATTCCCAGAATCCCCTATTATGGAGTCGAGCATGCGTATTCCAGTGAAAAAGACTGGCGTAGTTGCTAGCGCTCTCGAGCGCTAGCAATAAGACAGCAGGGCGTCTAGTTGAATAGACTATCATAAATAAACCCTTGTATAGGAAGGAATTATTCCTACGCCAGAGTTCAAAATGTAGTTTCGTATTCCGAACGCATTTGACTACAAAATTATCTGAAATGCTCGTTCCATTTAAAATTTAACTATTTTTAAGGTATTTATAAATATTTTTCCTTGAAAAACTATGCCTCTGAAAACATTACATCGAATTTATCGATTATTTTCAATAACGAAGTCTTGTCAACGGTTATGATTCGAGCTTAGGTCTGTTTCACTTCCGGTGTTGTATAGCAGTTTTTCCCCCATAATAGCTTCTCCCCCCGGAAAACCTACTATATAGTAGCCTTTCCCCCTGGGGGGAAAAGCTACTATATAGTAGCTTTTCCCCCATAGTAGGGTTTCTCCCTCACGTTTTTGGTTCAGATTTATAAAAATTATTGATGGAAATCCAGTAAGGATTAAAATTAATGTTTCTACTCTCCCAGGTTACATACATGTTAAGTTAAGGCTAAGTTTCGTTTTGCCGATTTATTATTTTTATAGACTATGCTAAAAAATGAACATGTGTGTAATGGAATTACACATAAAACTTAATTTAGGTAATTAATTGAAAAAAAAAAATACTTGGTTTTACAAGTTATACACTTATATGCATAGTTCTGTGTTCTGAAATTGTACTAAGCGAGAATGTTTTAAGAATTTTTGATAAATCTACCAGACTGTCTGTCTGTTTTTGAAAATTTCATCCAGGCTAAACCTCTGTTTTAAAGAGATTTTGTTTCCAATGTTTCAGAGCCCGATTTTTAAAATCCTATTATAATGATTATAGTGCTTATTCTTAAGGGTCCAATGTCTCATAAACTAGAGATGACCATATCACCATATTTTCATAGTGGCAGTGGTTTACCACTTGTTGATGACTCTAAAAAATTTCAGCCCTCAGGGTAGGGGACATTGATGTTTCAGGACCCGATGTTTAAAACCCCATTATAATGATTGGATAGTGTTCTATAAGTGGGGATCCGAATCTCATATTCAAGAGATGACCACTTAACCATATTTTCACAGTGATAGTGTTATACCACTAGTAGATGACACTGAAAATTTTAGCCCCCATGCAGTGTAGGGGCATTTGTTGTTTTCGAGCCCGATGTTTGAAATCCAATTATAAAGAAAATGTATTTTTTAGGGCCCCATATCTCAAAAACTAAAGATGACCACATGAACATATTTTTACGGTCATTTAAAAGTAAAAACATCATATAAAAATACACAATCGCTCATATATTTCCTTATCAAAATGATTGAAAATTACGATTCTGCTTTTCTTTTTTAAGAACTATATATAACATGATTTAAATTTGGCCCCTATAATTCGCAATTTTTGAAAGTGTTTCTGGTACAGTAAAATGTTATGTTATTTTTTAGAAGAGTTGATTTAAAATATATTTTTTACCTATTCATTTGATTTATTTGCACTCACTTGCAGTATATGACGTCAGAAGTAACGCTATTACTACAATCCAATCAAAATCGGTCAAAAATTGACATTTTTCTTATCCGTTTACGAATGGGAAATATAGAGCGCATGCTTGAACAAAGATATTTTTTGTTACTTATTAGTCTTGGCTATATATATCTCTGATTAAAATATTTTGTTTGTTCAAGCATGCGCTCTATGTTTTCTTAAAGAAAAACTGCTTGAAAACAAGCTGTTTTATGCTAAACTTGCAAAAATGGCGGGAAAAGGTTGTCTTCACGATGTCATATTTCTTAAATGTGAGCACTTGAATCAAAATGAACATTTTGTATAAACATCACATATATATCTGTACAAAGAAAAAAAAAAAGAATTGAAGTAAAACGACGATGTTCATTTTAGGGGGCCATCTAAGGCGCCCATATCATATATAGTCCAAAGTTTACGAACAATTTTTTTTAAAAAGGTACGCTGGTAAATTCATTATTCTTCAAAACATTTAATCAATTCATAAGATGACTAATGATATAATAAATAACTAGATAAATAAATCAATAAACTTTTATTCATAAAAGGAGCAATCGAAAATCAAAAATAAATAACCAACCTAAGCGCATACATGTATACGACTTTTTTAACTTGTTAGTTGATTAGAAGACCAAGCTTATATTTAAAAAAAAAAATAAGTCAGCTCCTCACAATAGATATGTTGGTTTTTGGGGGTTTGTTTTTTTTTTAATTACCCTTGGTTCATTGTTCGAAGAAATGATATGGTACACAAGTAAATCTTTATTGCAAAAATATGAAACAAATAGTAATATACGATTTTTAGGTAAGTGAATCGTATATCTTGATTTATATGGCATCGTTTTCAAAATTGTATATTTATAAATCACGTTGCAAACTTAAAAGTGGAAAATTAGCAAATACTGAGTGTAAATATATACATAAGGTCAGTTCAGGCTCCATTTCACATTTTCCAAAGTAACCAGGAAAGATACCGACATTGTTCTGGTTGTGAACACATTTCTTTTTTTTAAAACAAAATGTTTACATTATAAAATCTGGCGTTTCGTAAGAAATGTCCTAAAAAATATGAATATTCGTAACTTAAAAAAAAAAAATTGTAAACACTCACTTTTCACATGATTTTAATATATAATCAATTAAAATACCCCTTACCCATGATTTAGAACCCCATCAATCAAAATAAAACTAAAACATTTCAGTTCTCGATCATCATATCATTGCACCCTGTCTCCCGTTTGATATTTAGAAGAAATATATAATTGTTTTTAAGATCGTCAATTCGAACGGTATTAATTTAAAATTGATAGCCTTTTGGACGAAGGGAGTAATACATTTCCACTTTTTATTCCCTTCCTCTACAAAATTAAGTCAAGATTGTACAGTTAGTTCCCTCGGAGAAGCTTATACAGAGATGTTAGTACATTAGAAAATGAAAGTTCCAAACCAGCGTATTTTTACTCAAATGTGTTCTCACGTGTTCTTAACGTCGAAGTCGAAACTGTAGATAAGCATCGATTAGATGAAAAAGATTCGAGGTATTCCGAAATCCGTGTAAAAGGTGTTCCAAAAAGGTGTAAAAACAGGTGAAATAAACGATGATGACACATGAATGTTATGGAGGCGCATGCCTTAGTTCATATTTGGGGTTAAAAAAACCATGAAATACTAATTTATTCTATATATTAATAAATGCCATAATCATCCTTTTTTATGAGAAAATAATATCATATCAATTATTGACACGAATGGTCCACCATATACATGGCCGGAATGTAAAAAAAGGGGGAAAATCCACTATATAGTAGGTTTTCCGTGGGGGTAATCTGGCTATAAAATGGGGGAAAGCCCACTATATAGTCAGCTTTCCCTGGGGGAAAAACTGCTATATAGCCATTTTTCCGGGGGGAAGAACTGCTATATAGCCATTTTTCCGGGGGGAAAGATGGCTAGGGGGAAAAGGCACTATATAACACCGGTTTGCAAGGGTAACTGCAAAAAGGATTTATCACTGATAGAAAAATTAATCTGTTGTTTTTTTCTAGTCCATCTTGTTCGGGTGTGTGTACTTTAACTATATAGGATTTGGGTTTTTAAGGTTATATACATTTATATCAACGGGGGATAATATCATATGCACTTAACTTTATCAGTTATTCTTAATCAAAAAAAAAAAAAAAAGTCAACATTGAAAGGGTTAATCATGTGGTGATATCATGTATGTAAATTAATTGGGTTTTTTTCTTTATATATGGTAGATTGCATGGTAAGGGCGTGTTCACAATACAAATACGCTTCAATAATTCACATTAAAGCCTAAGTATTCCCCAGCATATGCCCTCTCAATGTTACAACTGTTTTAATATAATTAAGCTTGGATTACATACATTAACGCGTGCATCCAACGTAAGGGTAGGGGTATATAAGTCATATACTATCAGAGTATATACTTAATAGTTACCAATCACGGACAGCTATAGTACACAATGAATCTGGCATTCACTGTGATCCTCTTTGTCACCAGCGTAAGTTAAGCAACTTTTTCAGGCACTTGTGAGTGTTTTGCTGTCGGATTTAAAAATTGTTAAAAACGGGGGGGGGGGGGGGGGGGTGTAGTTATGAAACGCAGTTTTTGTACATTTTCTGTAGGTGTTGGCGACCTACGCCTCTCGCCGCCCTAACTTCCGCCCTGTGGGCAAACAGAAGCCCGGCAGGTGCCCAGTGTCCAATATAATCACAACCTGTGACTGTAGACCCGAGAACATCAAGTGTAGAGGCGACCAGGACTGCCCCGGGGGTAAGGCGTTACAAGATACACAATTGTTACTGTACATTTATCAGGGGTTTTTTTTTGCGGTTATGCATTGTTCGTCCTTTTCGCTATCATTTTTTTAAAGCAATACACGCACATATTATGTGGTATTTTATGTGTGGAATTAAACACACCTTTTTTAATCGAAAAAAAAAATACGAGAGTCAATTAATAACACCTGAAATCAAAGTACTGAAGTACTGACGGGAGTTGATTTTATCGATTATTAGTCTTTATTTGAATTACGCACTTTTTATAATATGAATTTTAATTAGACTTTTCAGACAAGAATTTAGAGAACCCCCATATGAATCATGTTGTGTAATATTTAAAGATAGATTTCAAACTATGTATTAGTAATCGAAACAATTCTAAAAATTGTATGGATCCAAGCTTGCACTATTGTTATCGAACTCCAGTCTCGTTCAACCAGACGCTCAGCTGTCTCCGTTAATCTCCGACAAGCAAGAGAGTCTCTCTGTTTGTCGGAGATTTACGGAGACAGCCGAGCTTTTGGTTGAACGAGACTATATTAAACTCTGGCTTAGGAATACACGAGACTACATAAATAACTAAATTGTTCGTATTATATAAAATCTTACTATTTTCAAAGTTTTTATAGATAAGTTTCCTTGAAAAACAAACTTCCTTATCCAGTTCAGAAATGCTGTTCCTTTGGCTGTGGATGCAGAACTAGGTGTGTCAATCCTGCAGGGCGTCCTCGTAAAGGTATATCTATCTAAACTTTTGCTGGAATACCACAAACGTTGGCCCAAGTAAATGTCCCATCCTTTCCTCTGTGGTACTGGAAACTGATGAACGTTTATGTACAATTGTACTATAATGTCCGAAAACTGAGTAGATATTGGATATTATCCTAAAGTCAGCTTATAATTAAAATAAAATAAATTTTATTGCACACATGCAAAGGACGAATTATATCCACTGTTTTACAATTGCAGTTTGTAGGTATAACATAAAGCTTTATAGGGTGGGACAGAGGTTTCCCGCCACGGACGGGTGTAACACGTGTCGATGTGGGGCTCAAGGTCGGGTCACGTGTTCAAAGAGGAAATGTGCGACGTAAGAATTTGGAATTATGGAAGTAAAGCTGAACACCGCTCGTAAATAGGGAAGTCCGCCATATACTTCTCTTCTATCACCGGTATCCCTACAATCCCAATGAAAGACATCTTAACAGTTTAAAATGTTTGCGGTAGAGGTCTCGCTTGTGTGGAGTACATCTTGCTCTGACGTGTTGGTTGCGATAAGTAGCAAATTCTACGCACTTCTTTCAAATCAGGGGAGCACTAATATCAAACAAAACAGGTCAATGCATCATATACATAGAGAATATGCCCATAAAATAAAAAAAATAAGCACATAAAATCCAATGACCACGTAAGGAATACTACACGTTGGCCACGGATTTCAAATGTGCAATCGGAGGTGTGTTCAACAAAGCGAGTGCTCGCCAAATTTCCCTGTACATGTACATGCAACGCTTTTAGCGAGCGCTCCCTCTGTTGAACACGCCCATGGTATATGAAACCTTTGATTTCGTTACACTATTTGCGAGCGGTGTTCATCATTACATATGTAATATAAAAAATTAATTCGATAGTTTCCGTATTAATTTTAATATTCTGTATAGACTGCATAAGACCGGTCTAGCATCAAAAAAGACTCTTATGCAGTTTATATTATTTTAATACATACTGATTTTTCCCATTTAATACCTTTATTTGAAATTTTTCAAAAAGGGGCAACTTTTGTGATCGAGAAGGGCCGATATCATTTCGACCCCGTTATGGAAAGTCCATTCCAAACTGTCTGCGAGCTCCTGGGCCCGTGAAAAGACACAAGTTTATAAGTAGGTCATATACAATTGCTACTGATGGGTTAGCTTGTCGAATTACTGTTACTGTTTTCTAACGTCACAAGGAACCAATCATAGGGTAAATACCAGACATCATGCTTTATCATTTATTTATCATTATGTATTTTGAAACCTAGATATCAACATAAACAAGTCGGTGCCTTACCGCTGTCCAGGTAAGGGGTATGTGTGTGGATATTCCAGGGTCCCCAGGGACAGGCAAGGCAACGTCCTAGTCAAATGTTGTACAGGTACACAGTACATACCGGTATAGTGTAAGGTCCAACTATTAACACATATACTTATTTCTTCTCAGTATCAGACATATCTAGTTTAATCTGAATTTGCATCAACAGTCAGGCACGAAGCATCGTTTTTGAAAGGGGGGGGGGGGGGGTGGGAGGGCAAACTCATCCAAAAAATTTTGACGAGCAAAAAAAAAAAAGGGGGGGGGGGAGTTTAAACTTTCCCAAAATTTTCAAAATCCTAATCCATTGGGGGGGGGGGGGGGGGCAACTCCATGATAATTCAATTTTTTATATGTATATTTAAAAAAATGTGTTGCTGCGAGAAAAAGTTTTTTTTTGGGGGGGGGGGGGGGCATGCCCCCCCCCCCCCCGATGCTTCGTGCCTGCAACAGTTACATGCAAAAATTTAAATTTAATGTATTGTTCTTTAGAAAAAAATAATAAATGAAAAAATAATAATAAACAAAGTACAAAAAAAAAAATAACAAAAAATTAAAAAAAAAAAAAATGAAAAAAAAAAAAAAAAAAAATAAAAAAAATGCTATTATATAATAGTGCCTGTTTGGTAGGGTAACAGTTGAAATTGACACCCCGAGAAAACCATGCAATGTCAACCGACGCGAAGCGGAGGTTGACAATGATTTTCGAGGGTGTCAATTTCAACTGTTACTCTCCCAAACAGGCACTATTTATTTTATTATACTGAATGTCTTAATTTTAGAGAAAATTTTACTGCTTTTATAAAGAAATGACATTGATTCTATGGCGAACTGTACGCGCATAATTTCCGCGCATGTAACAATTCATTGTGTTACCCGTTGCCAAGAGTGTTGCTAACGCTGAGGGTAATAGAACGGATTGTCAACTGCCTTTAAACCAATCAGATTTCAGTATTTAAAATGAAAGTATAATAAAATATTTAAATTGCCTGATTGCACATTTACAATATATATATGATAAAACAAGTCAAGTTTACTTCCATCTCCTTGGTTACAGCCCAGGATGTTTCCTACGACGAAAGTGAATGCGTCCGCTATTTCCGGATCGAGAGTCCGAAATCCCTGTCACCAACGAAACCCGGATATTTTCTTGTTGGCTCAACACCTTACTGTCTTTCCAAAAAGTAATTATTTTATTTTTGAAATAAATAGAATTCACTTGAACTTAGTTTATGTCGATTTCGTGGGCAAGCTCCATCCACAAAAAAATCAGAATGATTAAACACTATGAACGACTCAAAATCTGAAAATCTATTGCGGTCCTTGCGAATTCAATGAATTTACATTATAATATTTACATTTTCCAGTGTCTTTGCCTGTGATAACACTACGTATCGATTTTGTACTATATAACCCATAACTTCAAATGACGCCAAAGCGGGCTTCATTGGATTTGATCACGCCCAGACCAAAATTATCAGCTCATAATATTTACTCAAAGATTGATTTCTTATTCCTTAATTGAATAGGTTATTAAGTTCTTAGACTGTAACAAAAACCGAAAAAAATATAAAAGCATGTACACTGGTGGCAATTTCTTGGTTAAGTGGCGAAATCCATTTATTATATCTAAATTCATAACAAATCAAATTATGGGAATCAAAACTTTACGAATTAACTCGTCCGTTAATCTCTCTACATGTATATTAAATAAATATATTTTTAATTCGTTCTGTGATCTGTGTGGGGAATACAATTATTATACTACACAGATTTTTATGATCCAAGTGCATTAATTTCCTATTTACAAAAAAAATGTTCTTATTTCATTTTTTATTTTTTTTAGCAAAATTGGATTTTACAACGTAGAATGCCGTTTCCGAAAAGTCAAAGACCAGCAGAAAAAATACAGACGATAAAATTATCTGTTACCCATAATGAATAAACATTTAATTCGTATTTGTTTCATGGCTTTCTATGTGTTGTATTTTTGTTATTGCCATCTATGTGACTTTGGACAGTCTCAAGTAGCCTAACAACAGCAAATCGCTTCAATAAGAATCAGTCTCTTCGAGGCGGTGGCGCATTTGATAGCGTCTGCTGATTTGTTTTGAGACTGGTCCGTCGCTATCGCGGTAACATTGTAACCTTTGACAAGTAACTTTACTCCACTAGTTCGCCCCCCCCCCATCCCCCATGGTCCTTCTGACTGCTATTATCTATGTTATCTTGGTGAAAATGAGGAAGACGCTATTGATGACATTCACAGCTTCGATGGGATGGGGGTAAACTGGAAATAAAAGTGGCATATGTTGTTACCAACCAAGTCAATTCAAAATGTACATGACACAAGAATAGGACGAGTTACCCCGCTTGTAACCGTATGCACATTCTTCTTTTAATGGAACTTAACCAGTCCACTTACACTCAGAAATTGTTGCATCTTGTTAACTCTCAGCAGTTTTCAGCAGATAATCAAATAAAATGTGTTTAAATGACACAAAACACATGCGTTGATCCATACAATTTCTTTAGGGATATTTAAGTTTGCTAAGGGGTCAGAGGAATATTTTCGGTAATTTTACAAAGGCCACTGAGCTACATGTTTCACTGGTGACAGTTATATACATGTAAATAGTTCCTCTTTTTTAGAAATAAGACTTGAATGAAATGAAATCGAAGAACGCCAGATATGGACAGCTAATTTTCAGAATTGATTTGTAAAAAATATTAATATGAAGTTTTTGAGAAATGCATACTTTTAAAATCAATGAGTGTTTATAGATCATTCTGCCACGCCCGTTTTCATTTTCAAAACAGATGAATATTAATGTCAACAATTGTCGATCAATAGTCACATAAATGTCAGTTAGTACAATATTAATAAAAGGTCGTTTCATTGTAAATGCTTCTCAATCGTCAACGTCACAGCGTTAATGTGTCTACATGTAATTTTCAGAACTTATTTCTTACATTGGTGACTTCTTATGTGACAACAAGAAATGAAATATTGATTAAGTGTCCAATTTTATCAAATAAAGTTTGGCTACATATTGTTTTTTCAATTGTATAAAAGAACAGTGAAATGTAAAACACGATTGCTTTGAATCAGAAACCGAATTAAATGTTACAATTAAATTTAATTTCAATCCTAAAATAAATGCTAAATGAATGCAATAAAATGATGAGGCAAGGCGAAACGATTTTGTCGGTCATTAAATGTACCACAGAATGCTACATAATCAGGAAACATGAAAAGATACGATTCTGACGTTTATTAAAATAGGAGCCATCTAATTACACGTAAATGCATTAATCTAAAGGTTAATACATATAAGATATGACATCAAGACCAATTGAGTCGGTGCGAGACTTTTAAACTTTATTAACTGAGAATATGTTTGGTCCGTTTCTATGATAATGATAACATTAAGGTATCACTTTATATATGTCAACAGGTGCTTGATCCGACGTTTATTATACCTGTACGGAACAGTCATAGATCACAGAATACGTGTGTATGCAAAACAGACGACTAGCTGTCACTGCCTGATTCGACATAATTACCTGTACATGGAGGAGTGAGAAATGACAGTTTAGGTGTAAGCAAAAACAGAATTAGGCCAACGACCGTCCTAGTTTAGAGACAGCCGTCTTTCAGTTTTTTGCCATACCTGTAAAAAAAAAATAATGAATTCGGTAAATGAAATGTATGGTGACATATGACTGCCCCTTTATGCAAGATAAAATTATGTCAACATGCAGGATAATTATATGTCTACATGCAGGATAATTATATGTCTACATGCAGGATAATTATGTCTACATGCAGGATAATTATGTCTACATACAGGATAATTATGTCTACATGCAGGATAATTATGTCTACATGCAGGATAATTATGTCTACGTGCAATATAACACTTTTGACATGAAAGTTACAAATCTTTCAAGATGATCTAATTTTTTATGGGTAAAATGACTTTCTAATGCCACATCTGACATCATGGATGCAAGATGCAACATACATGTAGTTATGACAACATTTGACTTACTTATGTTGACATAGGAGATGATTATGTAGACATGCAACATATTTATGTTGACATACAACTTATTCATGTCAACTTGCGAGTTAATAATGTTTAAACAAGCAAGATATCTAGTATGTCAGCATGCAAGTTATCTCGCATGTTCACATAAATAAGCGCATGTCAACATATAAATAAATCACATGTCAACATAATTATGATGCATCTTGCATCTATGATTTCAGATACGGGCGTAAGTGTTTTTACCCATATAAAATCAGGTTCTCTTAAAAGATTTGTAACTTGCATTTAGACATGATTATCTGGCATGTTGAAATAATTTTCTTGCGCATGTTGGCATAATTTATCTTGCATGGGGGGGGGGGAGGGGGTAGAAATATGGTACCTTAGAAAACCTTAAATGTTGAAAAGATGAAAATAATGACGACGAGAATTGATTTCTCGTCAGAAAACTTGTTAAAATTTACCTCCTCCTTATAAAACCAATGGCATCTTTATTACCTATCAAGGAGAATATGTTGCAAAAAGTGTTTACATTTGCATTGCTAAAAAAACGATAATACTGAGTAAATTCTAGCATTTCTTAGCATGTAGTCCTTCGTGTTACAACTGTAATACGTGTATTTCTATGTTAATTTAATCAAGCGATGGTTATATGCGCGAACAGTGTACATTTGTATGTGTATTCAACGTTGGGAATCAAATCAAGCTGAAACGGAAGTGTATAAATATCTTGCAAAAATTCACTTAAGACTTAACTCAGTGACTATCTACTATAGGAAGATGAAACCAGCCTTCCTGGTCCTTCTGTTTGTCACCAGTGTAAGTGTTACAGCAAACCTCAGAGATATTCATCTGCTCATATCTCATATGCCAAAATCTACATGTGTATTTTTATAATACCTCAATATTTATAAATGGAAACGATATCATTCTCGCAGTTTTAAATGATATTCCATGTGAATGATGATTATAAGTTAAGTCGTAATTCATTCTGGGTTCTAAAGGAGTGTAGATGCAATATCAGTCAAAAGTAATTGTTTGTTACCCTCTCTCTCTCTCTCTCTCTCTCTCTCTCTCTCTCTCTCTCTCTCTCTCTCTCTCTCTCTCTCTCTCTCTCTCTCTCTCTCTCTCCATGTCACGGGTATGTACACGTAGATATATAGACTGATGAAAATTTTGACAACTCGACCAATACTCTTAAACCCATAGATGACTTTTGAAATGTCTCCCACTCTTACGTCTAAACATCTTTTCTGTAGGTGTTGGCGACCTACGCCCCTCGCCGCCCTAACTACCGCCCTGTGGGCAAACAGAAGCCCGGCAGGTGCCCGGTGTCCAATATAATCACTACCTGTGACTGTAGACCCGAGAACATCAAGTGTAGAGGCGACCAGGACTGCCCCGGGGGTAAGGCGTTACTTATTAGTGATTCATAATTTTTGTGTTATTTTAATTTTTTGCTATAATATTGCGTGAAACATTTTGCAAAAATGGAGTCCCCTTTTGTAATTTAAATGGCAAATTGTGTTTCTTTGATTTCATAAATCTTTTATGATGTGTTAAAAGCTTATTACCTTATCCATTGAGCGATATTTCCCTCTGTATTAAACAATTCCGAAATGTTCAACGGAACATTAGTTAGAGAACAGGTATGGATTTGTAATCTAGGCGTATTAGAGATTTGTACATGTAATAATGACAGGTATATCTAGGCGTATTAGTGATTTGTACATGTAATAATGACAGGTATATCTAGGCGTATTAGATGACTCTGTGTGTTACTCAATCGTTTATATATAGGCTTCCTACATCTCTTCCAGTTCAGAATCGTTTATATTAGACCTATATCTCTTCCAGTTCAGAAATGCTGTTCGTTCGGCTGTGGATGTAGAACAAGGTGCGTCAATCCTGCAGGGAGCCCTCCTCGTAAAGGTGAGGTCACTGACACAGTTCTCGTTAATCAATAACTCCAATGTACAGGTGATTCCTGTTACCTGCGTTAAAGTTCATCATTCAAACAATTCAATTAGATACATGTGTATGTGCACTGTATGTCATGCGGTTTACCAAACATTTGTCTAGACCGCAGCTAGGAAGTAAAAAAATGGCTTCAAACTGACAGTTTGTGTTGTTTTGACAATGCTACTGTCAATATTTGACAGCATACATGTGCATTTACGACACATGAAATAAGGCATCTAGTTGTCCTACTTTGAATATGCAAATACAAAGAAGGTCGCGGTTTACTTATCATAGCAAAGGAAACCTTGTATTACAATGAATTTAGAAAGGAAAAGATTGATTATTTTTCAAATCAATTACATGAAGGTTGTGTGAGAGTGCAAATAAAATATGGAAAAGTTTACAAAGTGAGCCAAGATTTTGTGGGTTGTTTTTTTTTTCAATCTGATGACACATTTATATTAAAGTTGAGAAATGAATTATGACACATTTTTTGTAAGTTGAGAAATGAATGACATTCACTACGCTGTTTTATTAGTGTGCAGATATAACGGGAAAATCTACAAAGTCGGTCAGAGCTTCCCCGCAGTAGATGGCTGTAACACGTGTAGCTGCTCCTCCAATGGGCGTGTCCGATGTACACTCAGAGCATGCGTCAAAGGTAAAGGCAACGAACACTCGAATCTAGAGGGGGTTGGAGGGGGTTTATCAAATTAATAATTTATCATTAAGGCCTCTGACCCTCACTTTTCCTCCGGCAGACAATTTGTCCGCCGACCCCTTCCTTCCTGCTCCTGCGTCATTTTTATTTAAATCTGTGCATACATACTACATGTATATGTAAATTAAGTATCTCAGTTAACACAATGTAACATTAGTGCATGCATAGCATAGGAAAGTCTGCCTAGAAAACAATGAATTGCATTTAAAGCAATATGTACGAAAGCCGAGAAGGATCATTCGAGATTCGAGATTCGAAATACGAGATTCGAAATACGAGATTCGAGATTCGAAATTCGAGATTCAATATCTAAATTAACCAATCAAATCAAGGATCTGAAAATATGTATCCTAGCGACATCAAACTGTTCTAAATAAAAATCATACGTACATGCTCTTATATACAAATAAATGCTATGTTCACTTCTCCCTACCTAACTAAATAATTATTTGTATTTACTTTTACACAGAATATCTAAGTAGACTAGTAATAATGCAGTGTGCTTCGCGGATCTAAGTGATTTTGTTTGCCCTGGTGCATTTCCACCTGATGCGTTTGAACCCTAAGGTATTTCACCACCAGTAATAGTTTAAAACCCGGGTTTATTCACCCCTTTTGTGTAAAAATGCGGTTATGGTAGAGAACTTCATAAGCGTAGCTAATTTTTTCTGTAGGGGGTCCTAGGCCAATTTTAAAAATTTTTACTATGTAAATCTAATAAGCTCCAATTTTCCCGAGGAGGGGGTCCAGATCCCCTGACCCCCTCCTTTCTAGATCCCCGCATGAAGATTAGTACATGTATCTAAATAATCTAAATATAAATAATCTGTCCTGTTTCACTAATAAATATAAGCATTGCTTATCGTTTTTATGTATGCATACAGTGATACACTAGTACTATGATTATAAACAAATCATTGAGATATTTTCACATCATACGGAATTATTAATAAATACAATTTTTTTTCCTTTTCCTCAGTAAACAACTTATTATGAGTCTTACTTTTGGAATTGTTTTCAATATAGAAGGATACCTACTCTCTACAATTAAAGGTAGGGATGATAGGGTGCCAATTTGTTCACATTGCCGATTTCTTGTGCAGAGAACAGTAAAACCCTTTATTTGATTGTGCATGAATATTTCAAAATTAATTGTTGTACATATTCATTCATTGATATATCAACAAGAAAGAATAAAAGCATATGTTTCACAGCCAAGTTCAGTTTCTCTGTAGTTTCCTACCCCCTACCCCCCACCACACCAACATTGACAATAATTACATATAAGTCATACAAATGTTTACTTTTTTTGGAAGTAAAGATCTAAAGATGTAAATAAGCACTGCAAACAAAGATGTGTGTATTTGATATACTACTACATTACACTTAGCCAGATAAAATGTAATCAGGATGAAGCTACAAGGGGTGAGTGGTGCAAATTTACCAATTTGTCGCCATACACACAGAACACCAAATAAAGAAACTGTGAGTGGCCATGGTGTGTGGAATGCATAAAAGATGGCGGCAAATTATCTCAAATAATCAATGCAAAAACCCACAAATAGGCTGTTATTTGTTACATATCCTGCAAAAACATTGATAAAAAATGTTATCGTCCAATAACATAGCCGATTAAGTTAATGTGTGCATATGGTCAACGTACATGTAATTCTAATATACAAGAAGGCGGACGTATCAGGCGGGGATCCAGAAAATTAAATTTCAAAAATGATCGGTTGAATTACATTAAATGCTTTGAAAATTGTTTTAACTATCGCACGGGTCAAAATGCGTGATAGAAGCTATGTACAGTGTAATTGGAAACTTTCATTTTATATCAATATGTAGTATTACCTATATTATAACAAATGAGAGTATAGCACAACTGCCACAAGCAATACATGTCCTTTACCGGCACCACCTCCCTCCCCATAAAAAAATGAAACAATTGTCGTTTTATTTGCTAAAATGTGTGTGGTTCAAGATTTTTCTAAAGGACATACCCGATTAGAATTGAAAAAAGAGTCGTACGTTTAAAACTAATTTTGTCAAAACTTTTAGATTCATTTGGTTATATTTTGGTCCATTTGGGTAAATATATGCACCAGCGCAGCTCTAATTTATATATAATCAGGCCATAAATTCAAAATATTTTCAAAAATTAATAGCTTTAAATCCAGTGGATGAAAAAAGAGGAAAGCAAGTCGAACTCGATGAGTGCTAATACCTGTGTTGAATGAATGGTACAGTAGGATATGCGCAAAAAAGTCCCGTCTACTCTTTCCTACCCTAAAATTATTGGAATATTATATCCGATTATAAGAGTAAAATTAAAAATCAAGTACGGATATGTACCTGTTTATCAAAAGTAAAACTACTCATAATTCATCTACAGTGCATCGTTATGGAGCTACACAGAAAGTTTTATATTAATTTGCCGAGCCAAATAAAAAAATCCTGGAAAACGAAGAGAAAACAAAGAGAAAACAAAGTGGGGACAGAATAACTGACAAATTAATTAGGACTATATAGCCCCCCCCCCTCTTGAAATGTATATACTGAAAACAGATTATTGGCATATAACATCCGCACACAATTCAAAGAAAATTTCATGGTTTTTTTTTTTTATCATTTTCGCTAGCTAATGTAAGACATCACAAATACCCCAAGCCCCCTCACGGAAAAGGAAATGCTAGGTGATGAGAGAGAGAGAGAGAGAGAGAGAGAGAGAGAGAGAGAGAGAGAGAGAGAGAGAGAGAGAGAGAGAGAGAGAGAGTAAATCACAGGTGCGCTAACACCGTTAAAATTAAAGCTTGCTAGTTGGTCTGCCCTACCCTAGCTACTTCCTCTCTTTTCTCGTTTTAGAGGCTTAATTATTGTCTATATATGCTTGTAACAAATCAAATCAATTTCAAATTTTAAATCAAACTGAATTTGACACTACAAACGCTCTCTGTGTCTGTCTGTCTGTCTGTCTGTCTCTCTCTCTCTCTCTCTCTCTCTCTCTCTCTCTCTCTCTCTCTCTCTCTCTCTCTCTCTCTCTCTCTCTCTCTCTCTCATATCGACAATGGCATTGTCATACCCTACAATACACTATTCTTATCTGGATTTTTGTCTTTGAGGTTGTAAATCATTATATCTTCTATGGTTTAAAACTTTATCATAACCTATATTTTGACATGTCGATTATTTTTTTGAGTTTCGTTTCATAGCTAAAACATTTAGATTAAACAGATCTTTCTTCGCGAGCCGATTTTTACACAGTTGGGGCGAATACACTTCGGGTTAAAATTGTTCGGGGGGAAATACATACTGGGCAAACAAAACCACTTAGATTCGCAAAGCCAACAGTGTTATTTCTAATTTAATTGTTTATACTGTGTGGAATTAATTCATCAATGTTAATTTAACCATTTTATAACCACTATATAAGAGCTATTAAGACATTTATTTGTAGGAAAGAGCATGTACGAATGATCTTTATTTAGAACAGTTTGATGTCGCTAGGATACAGGTTTCAGATCCTTGATTTGATTGGTTAATTTAGATATTGAATCTCGAATTTCGAATCTCGAATCTCGTATTTCGAATCTCGTATTTCGAATCTCGAATCTCGAATGATCCTTCTCGGCTTTCGTAAATATGAGCTGTATTTTTTAGAATTTTATTTTGCTGCAAAAACCTGCTAGTATGATAAGTCTATCTGTAACTTAAACGTTTATGATGAATAAGATTTGTAATTTAATTAAATTTTGTCAGGAGAAAGATCTCACTTATAAGAAATATATAGCCGATCAATTTTTGTACAGGACGACAATAATTCATTTTTTCTTCAATTAAGAGTTCTTAATGGCTTTTTTTCCACAGAATTAGAGCTAACAGAAATTTAAAACCCATGATAATTTTTGTCATTTTTGTAGAAAACAACATTTTCTTTTTTTAAAAATTCCAACATGAAAATTGCAGCTCATATTGCTTTAAACAAAAAAAAAAATGACTACAATACAGACACAATATTGACAAGCTATGAATTTTCAGATATTGATCGGTAATGGTTATAAATAACATCAACTGGGCGTGTACCTGCTGTTGTACGATCCGTTAAGGGGTTCACATAAACGGGGCGTCACCTGCACACGTATATATGTTAATGCGTCGGGTTTTAGTTGTAAAGGCATTCAAATATTACATGTATGTATATAGTCGGTCGGCATATGCTAAAATGTGAAGTCGACGAAGTGGCAAATTGATACGCACCCACAAGATAAACAAAACAAACAATAAACACACTTATATTTCATCACTTTGTCAGAACAAAAGAAAATAAAGTGCTTCTTTCATTATACATTCAACACAATTTACATAACATTATTATCAGCACGATTATTTGTTTCTTTATTTTATAAACCCAATTTAGTATTGCAACAGTCCATATTTTTCGCCATTCCCTTGTACACGCCGCGCTTCACAAGAGCATGACCCTATAGAATGTAAACATTTAGATCACGTGACTTGAATCTAATCAAACACGTACAACCACGCCACGCGTAATTTTAAGAAACCAGTCATCATACACGTAATTGTTTTTATTACAACTAAGGAACGGATAAACAAAAAAATACAATAAAACGTTGTACCATATCTACCAAGTTTTTTCCCCCCTATTTCTACTTCTAGTGTATCCCATGTAATGATCCCGATTGCAAAGAGTGAGTTATATAAGAATGACATGTTTTATATACAGAGTCGTGAGGCTAGTCACTTAATCAGCTAGGTGTGTACCATGATTTCCTGGTAATTTGCAAGGAATGAACGATTTATTCGTACTTATGCAGTAAGCTTTCAATAGGCCAAATGTTCTTTAAATGACAATTCTGATTTCCTTAACATTTAACTGTTTCTTGTCATTTCTTTATCAAATTCACTTTATATTATTTCGATTATCAGTAATGCAAACCATTGTTACTGATTAATCACCATATTTTAAATTACTATGTTTTGTAAGTTTTGTGTTCATGAATAATTATGATAAAGAAGGTAGATTCATGTTCGATAATCTTCATTCGGCAACAACTAGAACCATTTTAACAAGACCTTGGACTTTCAATAGGACGTTACTATCTATTTCTTGCACCATACAAGTTAAAACTGACGCTGGTTTCGAGTGAAATATACACCGATTGCGTAGTATTAGCTCAAAAGCCAAACACATCTTGTTGATTTCAAAAAGCAATGGCTGAGTCGCATACAATGAAATAGACAGGCCTACGTCACATTACTGTTTGACACCAACTACCCAAAGTCCAAGCTCCTGCTAAAATGGTTCTAATATACATCTTTTTCTGGCCGTTACATATCTGCTCCGGCTGTAGAATTGTCTTTACACGTTACATGTACTCACATTTATTCCTGATTTCAGTGTGTAGGTACCACGGCAAGGTGTACAAAGTGGGTCAAAGGTTTACCTATGGCTACAGGTCGTGCAGGTGTTACTCCAGGGGAAAGGTCATCTGCACTAAACGAGGACGCCCGACCAAAAGTAACATGCTTAACTTTTTGTCTACGATTAAGGTGGTATAGCACACCTACAAAAAGTCTATAAAATACCAGTTAATTGTTAGATTATGAAAGATAAAATGAAAAATAAACTTCACACATGTCAAATAAGAAATTTTGTTTGCAGATTGGGGAAAGAAAATGAATATCTAAAAAACTCAATTCAGTATGTAAAAACAAAAGCCCCCGAGAGATTCGAACTCGGGATGTACCGATCACTCGCCCGGTGATTTATTCACTCGGTTATGGAGTGACTTAATTATTGTCGTTGATAAAATCCTTTTATTAAACGAAATGTCGGTTCGATTAGAGGGCAGCTACTTTGTGATGGTGTGTTATTCCACCTGAAGCGTTCTGAAGACTAAGGACGTCGTTTTAGCTAACGTTGACTTCCTCTAGTTATATGTTGTCACAGCATGAAGGCACGTCACAACCGGTAAAAATTAGGAAGGGGTTGGGGGTGGCTTCTCTACAAACTAATGGAAAAGAAATGCGCATTTTTGAAATATTTATCGATAGGAAAATGAACATTAAAGTCAAATGGTCTTTTAAATTTTACATGCCCCTTAATTCATGAACTGGTGCAATGGAGTGATCGAAATTAAAAGGATTTTATTCTGAGAATTAAACATTAAATGTGAAGGAAGATGACAAACATATAGAAAAGGCGACATATATAAATAAAATATACTGAAATTATCCACACAACATTGAATTATTCTTATTTTTCAACGTGATATCGGTTTTTTGCCATTACAGAATTCTATAATCCAAGAAAAGTCTGTTACCAGCCTAAGGTCCCCGGCCCCTGTAGGGGATCGATCCCAAGATGGTGGTACAATAAACGGACAGGGCGCTGTCAGAGGTTTATTTATGGGGGGTGCAAGGGGAACAGCAATAACTTCACATCGAAGCTGGCCTGTCTCCGGAGATGTGGAAGGACAACCATAAGAAAGAGTAGGTTCACACAATCAGAAACCTGGCAAGCGTGATTTGCTTGGAAATATTCTATGCATGAAAGAAGCGGCTTCATTTCATATTTTAATGACAATTGTTTATTTGCTGTACTGTTGACCTGTATTTTTACTTGAGTTTATGAATAAATGAGGGTAATTTCAGTTTTCATCTATAGACATGAACATCTGCTGTGATTACTACTAAATTTTACCATTATTTTAATTTATTTTAATAACAAAAAGAGGTTATAAACCCTTATCTAGATATGTCTTAGCACACTACATATATGGGATAAAGACGAAATATAGTAATCACTTATAAAACTTAATAAATGTAAATACATGTACTGGTAGTATTGAACTATACCTTTGAATCGTAAGGATAAAACTCGGATGATATATAGTTCTGTATGACAATTAAGCGCCCTATGTTCTAGCATGTAGGTACAGGGGCAAGGTCTACAAACTGGGACAGAAGTTCCGGTCGGCTGACGGATGTAACACGTGTCGGTGCAGAACCGGGGGTAGAGTCACATGTACAAGAAAAAGATGCATCAAAAGTCAGTTGTTCATCAAAATAAATAAATTCACTAAACCCCCTATAAGCATTTATTGTCAATGCATAAAAATATAAATTGTATTCAATAAATGCAAATACAAAAACAGAACATAACAAAAAGACAAGTTTTAAGTACATGTCATTTGTTTCAAATTCTTTATTGCGGTAGTCAAAACAATGCTTCAGAATTCAACAAGAACACTGCTTACGCTTACATAGGATTCCTTTAAACAGTAGTAAGACTGTTAGGGTTCACACAAACGCCCAACATTCCCCCTGTATCTTTTCAGCGTGCAAATACAACGGAAAGACGTATAAAGTGGGACAGAGCTTTCCCGCCAGGGACGGATGTAACACGTGCCGGTGTAGGGCGGGAGGCCGGGTCACGTGCTCCAGAAAGAAGTGTGTGAAATGTAAGTATGAATGTAACAGGCTTATTTATCAAGACGATTAGTTACTAACTGTAACACATCCGGTCATTAAATATGTATAAATGCGACTCGACACAATCATTTTTTTCAAGCAATTTCGTTGGTTTCGTAACATACTTATTACTAATTATAAATGTATGTATTTTTGAAAATCGAATACATACATTAAGTGTAAAGATTTGGGTTTTTTTTTAAATCAACTTTGCATATATATGTTATCAAATTGACAACTTTTTGCGTTTATACATTGTTGCAATCTCAAAACATTTAACTTGTTCCGCAGAAATCAATTTTGAAAGGATAGTCTTAGTTTTACAGTCATATAGGTGACGCATGATTTATTCCTGCTTGATGTAACAAAATATACAATTAACACTTTTTATTTTCCTTGTACAAAAGATCCTGCTAAAGGGAGAAAACTCTGCTACCAGCCAAAGGTTGTCGGTCCTTGCAAAGCCCGCGTGCCGAGATGGTGGTACAGCAAGAAATCCGACTGTTGTGTCAAGTTCTACTACGGAGGATGCAGAGGAAACGGAAACAACTTCAAGACCAAGTCAGCCTGTCTCAGGAGGTGTCGACGAGGAGGAAAATGTGAGTGATTTTAAAATGAATATATTTAATGCGGGAGAACATCTTTTAAATCATCTTATATATCCGAATGACATTAGGGTTGGTATTCATTCAATAGAGTTGTATGCACCAGAATTAATGGCATGGCACCATTTCTGATGTCTTGGGCTTTTTTATCATTTCAGATTACGGATGAAGTAGAGTGTGACTATTGATGAGTTTCATTTTATTTAAAATGATTAAGTTTTTCAATAAATCATTTACATTTGGAGTTATTAGTCTATTTGTTTAAGTGAAGACCCGACCCCAGCATGCAGTCGTGTAAAACACATTTCAGTTTTTAATGATCCTCCATCTATGCATCCATACAGTTTGGGAAATGTTCCCAAAGTGGATGACAATTCATTTGATTTTTTACTGAACAAAATCAATGCAAACAATAAACAATTTAAAGTGCGTTAAATTTCAAAGTCAATGCACTTTAGATTTTTTTTTTCAAATCGGCATTGCAAAGGATTCGGATAACGATTGATGGTTATCAATAACCACGCACAATTTGCAAACGGGTTTTAACAACAAAGAAGTAAAATATGAAACTTCAATATGAAATATGAAACAACTGAATATAAGGTATACTCATATCAAAGAAAACAAGCCGATCCAACATGGTATGATGAATGAGAGGTCCATGGGCTACATCGCTCACGAACATGAGAACAATATGCATGATGATTAAGCTAAATGAAGCCAAAATACAAAATATTTGGACAATTTAGTACAATACATGAAGATTCTGAATAAATGAAGATCTTTTATCCTGGATATTTATATGTTTATAATAGAATAGTCCCTATTCTAACCGGATTATTTTGTAGTCATGAGCATTGCAATTCTCAAAAAGATCTTGAAGAATGTACATGGAGTATAAACCTAGATCAAACTCAGAACACCTTCTGAGGCCCAATAATCGTCCAGGGACCAAAGTGTATACAATTTTAAAGAATCGGTAATGTGTCCAACGGCTTGCATATAAGTAAAACATATTATATTATATTATAACATTTCAGTTTTTGAAAATAATCAAAATATTTTCTTTGTGAAATTAGATCCTTAATGTGGCCCAATCCTACCCCTCAAAATTTTGATTTTAACGAATTGAGTTAACATTATCTGCAGATGCTTTCAGTAAAGTTGCAGCTTTTCTAGGCAAATGTTTTTTTTTCTAGAAGATATTTAACGATTTTACTCTAAATATTCCAATAAAAAACAAGCATTCCTTTTAAAGGATCGAACGGCATGAAATATCATTGGTCAGCTCCGTTTATATAATATACGCTACATGCACTAAACTATATGTAGCACCGTTTTATTGATTTCCGAAATGGCATGGCATGAATGAGCTTTACTTTTAATAGGAGAATTATACTTCTGACTAATATCCCTACGCATATGTGAAAAAACGTGATTTGAATCATTATGTATGTAACTCTATAACTGTTTTATTTTCAGGGTAAACGGATAAGATTACCGTTTTAGTAATCTACGTCTAATCAAAGATTTGAATAAGGTTGTCATTGCATAGTAAATAAAATAGTGCAAGGCGCAATGCATGCGCAAATAGTTAAAATTTGCCGGATGCCTCATATGGACACAACTGACACAATCGACCGAAGCCGATCACAAAAATAACCACTCCCCCATTGTTGCTCCACCGTATCCCCGGGAATCATGATTTGAACAAAATTGAATCAACCCCATACATGAGGATGCTTCCAAGCAAGTTTAAGCTTTTCTAGCTGATTGGTTTCTGACAAGAATATCTTATATGATTTAGTTTATATATTCCCATGTAAAAAATTGACCCCTGTTGTGGCTCCACCCTAACTCATGGGATCATGATTTGAACAAACTTGAATATATCCTACCTGAGGATGATTCCAAACAAGTTTCTGGCTGATTAGTTTCTGAAAAAAGATCTATAAAGATTTACTCTATATATTTCTATGTAAAAGTTCACCCACTCACCCAGTTATTGCCCCATCCTACCACTGGGGGTTATGGTTTGAACAAAATAAAATCTACACTACCTAAGGATGCTGATGTACATAATTGATATTTCATTATTAGAGACTCTGAAATTGTTGAATTTTTTTTTCAATCGGTTGGTACCTAGGTCCATATTAGGCGCTAGCCTTAAAAAAAAAAACCCAAGAGGGAATAGTTTAACATATAGTGATTCTTTTTTTGTGCAACTTTGAAAAAACGAAGAAAAAGATGAGAAAAATTTGAAAACACAGTATACAGAAAACGTAAATGTATATATTCGTTTTGTGAAACATTTTATTATTCATTAAGAAGAACGTTTATCTAATGTTAACTATCGATTTGTAAGGTCAACAAAATTTGATGCATAATCTTTAGTTGAAGTGTAAGTCGGTTAATGGATTTTCTCTTTGTTAAATCTTGGTCATCTGTTGAACTTGGTCGACATTAAAACGCCCGCTGATAAATTGAGAATTTAAATGGATCGCTTATGATAAATCAGAAAGTATTATGCTAAATTTTTTTTTAATTTGAAAAACACTTTAGACGGCATTTTGACCATGTACGTTTTCTAAAAACACAGATGTTAATTTTGTACTTAATAAAATTTTGGGTTAAGTATTCATATGATGTGGAGAGTGGTACAAAAAATAACCATTAGTATTTCTTTTGCATACAGGAAAAAACCATGTTCCCTCAACAGTTTTATTGGCGAATACTAGTCTAGATTAGTATCACACTTCTCTGGTATTCGCTGACAAAGTGAGGGGATTAGTTTGTTATCTTTCGCACTCGTATTGCATTTAATTGGGGTTAGCATAGAGCGTAAATCAAATAGAATTAAAATAAATAAATATGTGCTTTTAATATTACATTAAAACGAAATTTATGTTAATATTTGTATATATGTGTTTCTACTTTAATATTAAACATGCTTTTTAGTGAAAAAAAAACCTGTTTTGTTTCATTTCTGATAGAAAATAAAACATAGTTTAATGATGCAATGTTTTGTTTATTTTTGTTCTTATATATTTCGTAACACAGCGAAACATTTATACAAATATCGATAAGAAAATATTCTTCTAAAGGTAGAATGCTCTGTGTTAGGAAAGAGTGTTGTCGCAGTCATTAACCTTGTAATATGGTTTGTATACAAGAAACACAAATAACCCTTCAGACTCTGACCTGCTTGCTTTAAAATTATTTTATCTAACGAATGCTGTGTTTAAAAAGACGAAGACTTTATCAGTTTTCTTGCCCGCTATTGTATAATGCTTTTATGTATTGTTTATTGTTTAATTCCTAACCTCTTTGCACAGAATAGTGGTATTTTTTTCAAGGGAGATGCAGTGCATATTGGAGTTTAAAAATATACTTCTCAAGAATTTAAAAGAGCTATACCAGTTAATAAATATTTGCAACGAAAGAATAAGTTTTAAATAAAATTTATAACATCAAAGTCACTACTAAATTTCTTTGTTCAATATCGGTCCTCATTTAAAAACTCTATTGACCAAATGCATGGGTTTATTAATTGAGGTCAATTTATAAATCGCACAATTGTCGCATAATACATTAACACATTAAAATAGCACAAGTGTTTATTTTGTACTTGTTGAGCTATTTAGTTGAAAATAGCTAGTTTATAACAATCTAATGTAAATGGATAGCATCGTTGTACTTGTATAAAAATTGATGTAAATGTCACAACAATCGGGATAAATTAAGCAACTAACTGGGGTTACCTTAGGCCAGATTATTGCTATGAAATTTAATTAAAATGTGCTTTATAGATAAGAATACCTTAATTTTTCCTAAAGTTTATATTTCGTAATTTTTAAAAGAAAATTTAAACAACTGCTTTATTACTTTTTTTGCAAAACAATTGAAATATAGTTGTGGTTGTATGGTTAATTTTGTTTTTCATCATAGATGTTCTCTCTTATAATGAATCATTTTTATCAGATTTGCTTCCACTATTATCATAAATAGGAATTCCATAAATTTATTGTTATTCTGATACGTGCACGAGGTGTAGTATATTTACAAAAATAAAATGATGTTTTATAAATAAGTATCGACACATTCCAACCTGCCGCTTGCTTGAATAAAATGTTTTAAGTAGATCGGATATTTATTTGAAATTTATTTATCTATGTAGCTTTATTATCTATCTGTTCATTTGAATAGAATTTTGAAAAGGAATTTTGAGCAATAGAATCTAAACAATTCAAAAAATTTTGGCGCATCAGATGATTTCCAACAAGTAATCTTTACTTTGCAAAAACTATTTGGAAAAAAAAAACCTGTTTGATTTTTCCCCAAAAGAAGGTGTTTTTACAAATAGAAAAGGGTATGGCACAACCTTTGGTTAATGTTAAAGTCAACGTCAGCATTTATATATAATTATATGGTACTTTTGATCTAAAAATTAAGAAATGCTCTTTAACATTAACAAAGGCTAACCAAGACCTCATTAAAACATTGATATAACCCCGGGTTAGAACTTGCTGAGTTAGTAGTTTAAATGTTTATTCGGTTGAGAAGTCATTACATTTAAATATGGGTTCTAAATTCATTAAGTTAGCATTTGCATAAGTAGTAAACGGAATCATGACATTTAAAAAGCACATTTATATATGTTAATACTTTAAATGAATTTTATTAATAGTCCGCTTTGTTTTTAAAATTTTCTATTATCTGATCACTAATTACGATACTTTATCTTAAAAATGTCGTGATGAATATCAAAATAATGATTTTTCTTACAAATTTTATATACAAATTTTGACCTCATAATATGTTTGTAAGCAGTATAGTTTTGCCAGCTCTAGACTAAATCCATTTCCATGTGAAATAAAGGTTTTTGATAAACTTGGTGTTGCGCAAATGTAAAGCTAAAAACATTTACATTATGGAAAGATGAAATGATTAAAGTGTGTTCGCAAGGATTATTCCAAAACTATTTTAACGAACTTAATTTCGGTTCTTAAATTGCATAAGTGTGTTTAAAAACCTTTTTTTTATTTTAATATTTTAATCGATTTAATCTGTTCAACTAAAAGTTTTTGTGTTGCAAAGTGTTAATTATGGTTTTGATAACATTTTCAAAAAAATGAATAATCTATTATCCATTTATTTAGTATCCACGGGTTTTCTAATAAACATGCAGCTGATTCACAACGTTAGTATTGTGTTAAGTATGTTAAAATTTAATCAGTCAGGAGATTTTCTAATAAAAACTGCATTGATAGAGTATACTTAATTTTGTTTTTTCCTTATATATAAAAAATCTGCCTTTTTGACCTTTTGTTTCATATTCTGTTGAGTATTGTTAAAATTAAAAGAAAATAAAAATGTAAAATACATCTTGTTCTTTTCTATAAAAGAATATTAAATATTTTCTACATTTATTAAAAAAAAAAAAGATCTTATAAAATCATTTTATACATATTGTGCCGGACATGTCATGTAGAATGAAAAACTCCTAAAAAGCGCACTTGACTTTTGCGGTCACAGATGAAAAAAGGCAGATGTCGCTTGTACTACTTTGTCATGAAAATTTCAAGTTTATAATACTATGAATAAATGAACTTAAAATATATATGAAGTTATCTTGTTTTACATAAAGAACCCCATAATATTTGCCTAAAATATCTAATACAGGTGGACTTTCATTTAGTAGCATGTAATTGGAACGACCGTGTTAATGCCATTTTAATTATGTAAGCTCAATTAACTATTTAAAAGAACTATGTTAATACTGTTTGTAGAGGAATATTTTTTGTAAGTTTAAAAACAATTGCATGACAAGTGTTTTCTTCTTAATTTTATTTATTTATTCATTAATTTATTTGTTTTTTTTTAAATACCCACATTGATGGGTTATTAGGGCTAGTCAGTAAATGTATCAATACATTAGTTGAATTCAAATTACGCTCGTCTCGTTTAGAAATTGATTTTAAATTCTAATTTTTTTGTATTTTCATACAAACCCAATAAATAAATGACGGATTGTGTTTAGAGGCTTTAAAGAAATCACCAACGTATCCAAACGTCACTTAAGATAAAACAACATTTCCTCGTCTCACCGAAGAGACCAAACTGTATCTTTTCTTTCTGTTTTTCTGAAAGGATTAATTAGACATTAAAAAGAACGACAATACATTAGACGCAGAATTTATTAGAACTCAGTGATATGTTAACTTTAACATGTCAAATTTAAACTTTTTGAAATAATGATTGTGCAACACAACCGAGCTTCAATTAATGGAATATTTCATAAAGATATTTAATATGCTGTTGTTATATTTACCGGACAAGATTTATGTACTTATGAGTCAATTGTTATAATATTTGCAAGTTGTCTTTGAGGTAACTTTAGTAAAGTTAGGCAGTCGAGACTTCATTATTATTGGTAAAACTTTGTATTGATTAAAGGGACCAGGACACGATTTCAGATGAATTCTTTTTTATTTCTATGTATAAAATAGTTTACTATTGTATTTTGAATGATTCACCAAAATTTGGATGTTAGAAGTCATGTCACAAGCGAGATACAGATGAAAAAAGTCGTCATGTAAGAAAAGCTCGAGCCTTATATTTGTTTACAGATACTGTAAAGAAATGATATTGCCATTTCTTTATCAAAATAACTTGTGGAGAAGCAACATAGACTGATATACTGGGTTCATAAATACTTTCATCACAACAAAAAACAACATTAGGTTGAAAGGTATACCAGTACAACAAATATGTAAACATTAACAGGACTCGAGCTTTCTTTACAAATCAAAGACTTCTAACATTTGTAACGCGTTTGTAACTCAAAATTTGACTTTCAAATTTTGTCAAAGCATTGAAAACATCTATAAGAATGTTGAGCTCAAATTGTGTCCAAGGCCCTTTAGTTAGCAAAGAATTGAACTCGACTCGCAAAATGCATTAGCGTTATTGTGTTTTTCTTTTATTCGTTGCTTTATCAATTATATTCGATATGTTTTTGTAATTTAATGATAATACAATCTCTTTGTTATAGAAACCTAATATTCGTACTAAAGAATGTTATCTAATATTGCCATCACTATCTTTTTCCTCCTTTTTTTTCTCAGGTTTCAATGTTTATCTAGAAACATCTCATTTTTTAACGAGAAGGAATAAGGCATATATGTTAACATCATTTTCTGTATCTAAGGTCACCTTTTTCTTAAGTGACATTCATTATTCAGACTGTTGCAAATAACCTTTTTCATGCTTGGTTCTAATACAAGATGAATGTTTCACTTCAAAGTTAACATGGATTTATTCTTCCAGTCGTTTAAAAAGTCTTATTAATATGCCTTTACCGTCTGCTTAATTAGAACAAATTATATAAACCGGTTGACAAATCTTAGCAAGGGATACTTCACTAACTTGTCTAAAAGGGACACTCAGCTTGTCAAAAAAATGCGTCAAACTAGCTCGGTAATACCTATTTTCATATTAAATTATCGTATGCTTCTAATGAATGTGAACATCAACCGGTGGATTGGTGGATTTTGTTTTATGCAGACGATTGCTTGATTGTATTTGTTTTTATTTATATCAATATAAAGAACACAACAACAGTTTATCCCCTGGTTATGATCTTCGAGGACGACGGACCTATTTTGTTCTGCGCAAATATATCGCGCACGGAAAAGAAGTTGATTGTCACGAGCATCAAATTCTCAATATTACGTGACAATTACTAAACACAATGAAAAATGCCTTATGACGCTATATATAACTGTTCTACGTCATCAATGCTCACTTTAAGAAGCACAAGTAGTGGCTGAAATTTGTACACTTTTTGGCTTGTCGTAATTAGTCTGAACTATTTTTTTGTTTCTTATTGTTTCATTTCTATAAAGCATAGACGCCCGTTTTCATTGCTGGAGACTTGTTTGTTTTTTAGGTTAGAAATTATGCAAATCTTCCTCACCTAAACAAAAACAGCCGAACACTCAATAATGCAGTGCATTCTGATGTTGAAATAGATATGAAATAGATAGTGACGAGATAAATGTTTATTAAATTTACGGAAAACGTTCAAAAAGTCCCTGTTTATTGACAAATAATGAATTTTGCACGTATTGATTTTCATCAATTGGAACCACCTCTTTTCCGAATTGCTGGACCCGCCTCTGAATACATTTCAATTCGTTTCAATACTAACCAAAATTAAAGTCAAACCGTCCCTGTGCTTGTGTTTGAAGTATTTTATCCTAAAAAAATAATTACTACAAACATTAGTTGTTTTGTTAAATTAACTAGCCGAAAGTGATGCATAAAACGTTTTTCCTTTAGATTTATCGCAGCACTTTTTTGAAAAATAAATGAAGGAAAATAAAGACATACCTCACTTTTGCAAATGCCCCTGAAAAACGTCTATGAGATGGCAATCTTTTAAATGATATTCATTCATAATCAATATAAGTATCATATTTTAATTTGAGTTGATAATTTATTGCACATTTTTCAAAATCAATTTTCTCTCACACGAAAAATTATAACAAAAGATTTTCAAAGGGTTCCCCCCAAAATTTGATTTAATTTTGTTCTTATTTTTTATTGATTTTAATATATTTGTAGTAACTCTAAATCATGTGAAATTTTCATGAAAATCATTAATGTAAAAATTAATTTGTTACGTCGTCTTTAAATATATAACCAAAAAAATATAACGCTTTGATACTTACTTATTTATTTATAGTTGTTTATAAGTTTTACAAAGGACTGATTTGATCAGACTAACGATACCAAGGAAACAAAGCAATTTTATCTTCAAAAGCATTTTATGTGGTGAACAATTATGATATTTTTAAGCAAATGAAAAGTTCAAAAGTACATGTAGCACGTATTTCCAAAATGTGTTATCACTACTACTTTTTTTATAGCTCACTTCATGCATATCTTGGAGTTATCAAAATTATTCATAAAAATCATTGACATGAAATTCGGATACAACTTTCTTTCCTTATTGATAAAAAAATTGAAAAAATCACATAGTCATGTTTATATTAACATTTTACGAAATGCAACAACGCATGCTCTTGAAAGTACATGAATAATCAGACCACTATAAAAGCGTTCAGAAGACCAGTCTAAATCACACTGCCCGACCTCTCACAATGGAAGGAAAACTTCTTATTCTTCTGATGGTAGCTTATGTAAGTGTTTTGCTTTAATGCTAGAATATTTTTCTTATTGTATAAGAAAGCTCTCCAATTTAGATACTTAAAAGAGGACTTAAACGTAAATGGGAGGCAACTGAATAGAACAGATTTATCATTCATTTACATTTTCCTTTCCTTTACAAAAGTTTACCTTTATTTTACGTTAAGCTGCAGATTCGCCTTGTGCTTTAGAAATTCGTATAAAACCGAATTATTCCATACTTTGGATAATGTAAAGCAAACTTTTCTTTAAGTCTAGAGTTAAAATTATGAGAAATATATGTTTTGCTGAAACAAATGTTTATTTTCATAAGTTTTATATTGTTTAAAATTTTCTCCTTGTTTTTCCTTTTCAGGCTAGCGCCAAGTTTCCAAATGGTACTCATTTGTTTATCACTTTCTTTTCACACTGATTAGAATATTATTATTACACCCAATTCTCTGAACCTTACGTTCAGAAAATCATAATAAAAAAACACCCATCACACTAAGCTTTTGTTCTTGTCAATTAGAATGTGTGTATCTGAAATATAAAGTTTTATTACTACTATAAAATTTAACCCATGTTAATGGAAATGATTCTGTCAATCCAAGGTTGCGACTACCGAGGTAGGAAGTACGACATAGACCAGGAGTTCTCTGCCGGGGACGACTGCAACAAATGTACTTGTAAATACGACGGCCAGGTCACGTGTACACAGAAGAAGTGCCTCCAATGTGAGCGAAAAATTTCATTCTTCTTTTCTTTATATTTGAAGTATTAATCTTGTACAGTAAACTATGATTGATCTACCTTTCATTATAATTTATAAATACGTGAGTAATTTATCAAATATCATTAAATATATCAATCGCGAGATTATCTGCATTGAAGGTATAGTGGCTTTATTGATTGCTATATAGTTAAAGTTTGATGTATGCAAAATTAGTCTCATGATAATGACATATATATTTAAGTACAATTTATAAGTTATCAACAGAATGACAGTTTCGACTGTTTCAAAAAAACAGAGGATGCTTTGTGGTTGCACAAGAAAACATATGATCTGTTTAATTTATATTTCATAGTTTGCGACTACAAGGGCAGAAAGATCCCCATTGGAATGACCAAACCTGCTGGTGATAATTGTAACACCTGTACATGCAGACCTAACGGACGTCTTGAATGTACCGAGAAAATCTGCTGTATGTACTGCTTTGAATGCAATTCTGTTATTTTTTAAGCAACACAATTTATTTTTCCTTTATTACAAGATTAATAAGACAACACATTATGCATGTTTTTTCTACATTATATAACATGAAATGTCTTATATGATCCTGCAGCCTTTCAAATCTAAAAAGTAAAGAAATTAAATGAAATCATCCGATACTTCAATCTAAGTATTTTATTTTCCTATTAAGTCTGTAACTACAAGTGTATTATTTTCCTATAAAGTCTGTGACTACAAGAACATGAAGGTGAGGATCGGAGAAACCATCAAGTCCGGAGACAACTGCAACACGTGTACATGTAAACCTAACGGGCGGTTGTCCTGTACTGATAAAACATGCTGTAAGTAGTGAACAACCAACTGTAAAACTTAATGATACAGTTTGTTACCTACAGAAAAAGACAGGTTTGATGAAAAATCTTTAACAAGACTTACTTCAGTAATATTTTTGGTCATCAATGTACATACCCATACTGAGCTCCTTGTTTCCAAGATATCGACTTTATCATTAAATGTCTACTACTACCTAGCCTTGTAATAATCAAACCATTCATAGTTTACAACATATCAAATCAAATAAAATACATGTTTGTTGATAGTCTGTAGCTACAAGGGCCAGGAACTGAAGGTTGGACAGACAGTCCCCGCCGGAGATAACTGTAACAGGTGTACATGTAAACCTGATGGAAGTGTCAGCTGTAGCCAGAGAACTTGCTGTAAGTAGCCCTAATCTCGCCTGTAGTACGAAGACTATTTTGTCACTAAAGCTAAGAAACTTTAAGTATTTAACACAAAAAGAGTTTAGAATCATTAAAGCTGGTGATGACTATGATTTTGTGGATTTCGTAGCTCACATCATCAACAAATTATGGTGGATGTTCTATATGTATCATTTTTATGCTTCATTTATAATTAATTACAACGCTTTCGCAAAAAAAAAATGGCCAAAGGAACGATTGAAAATATGAGTTAACAAAAATGACCCTGAACATTTTGAAACGAGTCTACAGAAAAAAAGTAAATGCCAATGAAGGTACCACATGGAAATATTACTTAACGATGACTTAATTGTTGGAAAAAAAGAGAACATTGTAACAAATAATATTTTCATAACTTGTTTTCATCTAAAAACTAAGTCAAACAAAAATCCAAATTTGCATATTGAGCGGCGTTGCTTTAAACATAATTTCGTTTAAGAAACGTGCAATCCACTCCACATTAATACCACGGATTTTTACTCTGCTTTACTCATTAATTGTTTGACAGTCTGTATGTACAAGGGAGAAAAGAAACAGATTGGAAGCACATTCCCTGCCGGCGATAACTGTAACAGATGTACCTGTAGAAAGGACGGCAGTGTCAGCTGTAGTGATAGAACTTGCTGTAAGTAGAATGCCTGAACAGGCATGTGGATACTTGAATATGTATCACCATGTAACGCAAATGCTGTCACTTTTTAACTTATGGTATTAAATTCAAAAGAAACGTCCTGAAAGAATATCCATTTTTAGCCATTTTTATTAATGACTATTAACATTTATTAGTATGTTGATAGCAATCAATTATCAATCAAAACCTATAAATTTTTTCCTTTAATTTCAATTTTATTAATTTGTAAACCATTGATTTTATCTGATATAAAATCTTCCTGAATAATGCTTCATTGACATTGTAATTTAATTGTAGTCTGCAGCTACAAGGGAAAGCAGTTTAAAATCGGAGATAGCTTCCCCAAGGGTGATGAATGTAACACATGTTCATGTGCTGAAAACGGACGAGTGACCTGCTCCGACAAAAACTGCTGTGAGTAAGCGCACGACTGAGTTCCCGAAAACAAGAAAATCTTTTAACTTTGAAATCAGATGACAGAACAATGATTAATATATACTGTAAACAAACTTTTATTCGCAAACACATTATTTTTGCAATTTCATGGAAATATACTGGTTAGTGATGACTTATCTACGCAAAACCCGTATTAAGATCCGTTTTGTTTTTACAACCATATGACAAGGAACTGTTTGCGATGAGAAATATACTCGACCGCAAGGCTTCCGCGAATCTCGCTTGATTTTCTTGATCGGGAATAAAGGTTGGTTTGCAGTGCAGGATTTTACTATTGGTTATTTCAGATTGTACCTACATGAACAGACAGATTCCAGTTGGAGAGAACTTCCCCAAAGGCGACAATTGTAACACTTGTTCCTGTAACACTAATCTCCAAGTGACTTGTTCCGATAGAATATGCGGTGGGTAAACTAAGAGTCTGAAAGTCATCTAGCTTGATTTTGAAAGGTCCTTCAATTGCATATGGATCAACCTAATTGTAATTTTATTACAGCATGCCATTTCAAGGGAAAGAAGATCCCCATTGGAGAGACCTTCCCCAAGGGCGATAATTGTAACACCTGCTCCTGCCTTAGACGTGGAAAAGTATCCTGTTCCGAAAGAGTTTGCTGTGAGTATTCCTTTAATTAATTAGAAACAAACATATTTCTTAGAAATATGTATCTCATCAATAGACTCATTTTGATCTGAAGAGAGCAACATATTTAGGGGGCATTAAATAAATAACGATCTGTGTGGGTTTTATTTCAAAACCTTGTTTTAAATCCATAAGCGAATTTTAAACAAAAAAAATGATCCCGATTTCTTGATGTTCTGTTTTACTACTATTCGTATAAATAAGAAGAAGAAAAAAAACAAAGTAAAAGGTCCATGGCATTGTTTGTTGAAGAAGTCCTAGTTCTTCATCATCAAATGACACACGCATACAAATCACTGTCATATTTTACAGTCTGTGAACATAACGGAAAGCAGTACAAAGTTGGAGAGAATTTCCCCAAGGGTGATAACTGCAACCGATGCTCTTGTGGACCCAACGGGCTGGTGAACTGCACAGACAAATACTGCAAAAAGGAACAATGTATGTTTTGCACTTACACGTAAATTTATTGTTTTAGTGCCAATAGACAAAGTGTGGTTTTGTTATCGGAACTATTTTTTCCACAATATTCCATTCAATACACCGATGTTCAATAATCTCTGTCGATGCATCTTCCATTATTTTCGAATTTCTTTTTATCTCCGCAATATGAAGATTACCTTTACGTAATTTCATAATTATATTTTCAATTAACATGATATTTTTCTGTTTGGATATATGTAGTTTTATTTGAAAATATGTAATATACGTTTGTTAACCAGCATTCAATTCTTTTGTAGACAAACCATGAAAACCTTGACTAGGTTGAAACGCAAGGACACAACGACCAATGAAACCTTTAACTTGTAGTAATAAATGAAGTTGATAATCTGTACATATTTACTAATGATATAATTGTTCTAAATAAAAAAAAAAACAATCAAAACAAGTTTTCTATGAGTTTTAATTACAAACATTTTGCATAAAATATGGTACATTTCTATTCAATGAATATTGTTCATGTAGCTGAACGATTTGTGGTTTCGTTTTTCCACTGCATTAGGGTAATCAATCATCTGGATTTCTATCGTTACATTCACGGTTTCACGGTACTTTGATTAGAAAAGAAAATCTTGTAATTGTGTTTATCAAAAGGTTAAACAAAATATGATTCATTTGTTGATAAATCTTGGTAAAAACAAGCTGAATTCGACAGTGATGTATTCAGTAGCTAAACAAAGGAGATACAATATCAAACCTATAAAAAAATTCTAGTGTAGCTATCGTCGTGTATGTATGCACTATAAAGATGTGAAATTTACATAAACACAAACCAATGTAACAAAAAACCAAATGCAAATAACAAATGACTATATCAATATGCATAGGGGCACCTTTCAGATAGAATATTTAAAAGAAATCGACTGTTTATATTATTTAACTAATGTATGACTTCTTTTTATATGGTCACCAGAGACGTTCCTCAGTTTTATATAATTTTCCT
This sequence comes from Magallana gigas, assembly GCF_963853765.1. Classification (NCBI taxonomy): domain Eukaryota; kingdom Metazoa; phylum Mollusca; class Bivalvia; order Ostreida; family Ostreidae; genus Magallana; species Magallana gigas. The sequence continues at coordinate 6,622,589 of NC_088853.1, read as the reverse complement.
TGAAAAAATAATCCTTATTCATTAACAATTTAAACCTGTTAATTCCCCAAAATTACGGGGTACATTACGCATTACCTTTCGGAGTTATAATATTAAGAATTTTCTTTAAATTAGCTAGCAAAATGCATTTGATTGCTTAAAAATAGAGTCATATTGTAATGTATATTATTATACAATATATTATTTATATTATACTTTTTCAATTGAGCGCTTTATATCTTTATGAAAAAAAAATATCATATAACATACAAAAATCATTATTGAATTATTGAAATCTTCACATAGTGGAAGTAGGTAAAAAAAAAGAAAGAAATAAATTAAAGATAGGTCGCGTCTGACCTCAATCCATGAAAACGTTAAAAGGGTCAGTTATGACAATGCTTAGCGCAGGTGCGTTTGCAGTCTTATGAAAGACATAATCTAACGCACAGTTGAAATTTAACATACTTGGTAGCTTTTTCCTAATTGAGACGTTTTATTCATTTTGAAAACAAACATGTCACTAAGATTTATTTATATGCATGAATTATAGAAACTAGGATGAAAAATGACATCTAATTTTGTGAATATGTTCGAATGATGCTAAACTGTTGTCCCATAGTATATTTTTATTTATTTTACGAATGTTACTAAAATATGTTGATAAATTTCTCAACTGTAAAAGATGCAATATTGAATTTTAAAACATCTTATTTATCGATTTTTTATATTATAAGAAAGGACCCATTTCAAAGATAACTTATAGCTTAAATGTAACATTATTGGAAAAGTTATGGATGTAAAATATTAAAATTCGTCGTATCATATATTGTATCATAAATATATAGTATCATTAAAAAGATTGAAATTAGAAAGTTCTTTTCTCAGCTAATTATATCATTTTTACTTATTTACATTTTTCAATTGCAACATATCTTTATTAAAAATCCACAAAATACAGTATTATCGCCAATAGGGTTATCGAATCTCATTGAAATGTAAATGTGAAACCAAACTGTTATCGTTCATAAAACTATAAGATATGGATACAAATACATATTACAATACAAATACAATAATTATTATTCAATGCTAAATAACATTTCAAGACCCGCGTTTATATCATTTTAAATGAATCAGCTTTGTAACTCTAATTTAAATATTTGATACAAATTCAATACTGAACAGACAAAATCAAACCCAAATAGAAATCCAGTGATATAACATAGCTATATCTATATATAACATAGCTATATCTATATATAACATAGCTATATCTATATATAACATAGCTATATCTATATATAACATACCTATATCTATATATAACATAGCTATATCTATATATAACATAGCTGGTTTGAATCTAAAAGAACGTACAGTTACTTATGGATAATGTTTGACAAAAATTTAAATCTTTTTATATTCACATGAAATAAGACGGATACATATTTTTTTCCTTAAAAAAAAGGTTTTAAAGATTTAATACTAATCAATCACAAATGAAATATATCATTACAAAATTTTTCATCACAAAGAAGATTGAAAAAGAAATTTGTTTTTTTTTATTTGAATGGGGGGGGGGGGGGAATAAACAAATGCAGATGAAAAATTTAGAATCTTTTTTGTATAGAACGCTTACAACAAAACTATCAAATCTAAGAATGTGTATTACTTCTTACAGATACTTTAACAACTGAATTTCTGAACCATCATCTTATTTGTCCTCATTGAATCGATGAATTCAAATTCTCTAATGAACCAAATTTTAGCTCCGGTTTTCCCATTGTATTAGTAATTAAAGACATTAGTTTGGCTAGAAGATCTTCATCTAAAAATTTAAACATACCTCTGGAAAAAAAAAATTAATTAACACATAAATTAGTAAGACTTCCAAAAGGTCACCTTACATAGCGTGACATTTGTACCGTCAGTTTATGTATAATAATGCCGCTAATGTTTTTTTTATACATTCATTTAGATAACGTTCATAATATAACAAATATTTTGACAGGTAACACAGTGAGTTTTTCTCGTCTTACAGCAGAGTACATTTTATTCCATTTCAGTCAGACATGAGCGAATCAGAATGCACATTTATAGGATAATATGATGAAAATTGGATACATTTGTTTAAAAAAACAATGAAAACGAAATGATATCAATAACAGCTTACTAATACATGAAATGATGTAGTTATAAATATCCTTTATCTTTGATTTTTTTTGCACTTATTCCGAATTCCTTGGTTAATATCTTAATTAATGATAGCATAATCAATGAAACGGAAAATTGTAACGCTAACACCACTTTCCGGTGGTATCGATATTGGAAAACTAAAACACGATTTTAGAGAGTTCAATTAGAATTAAATTGCAACGTTTAGGATTTGGCTTGTGTATATACTAATTTGACAATTTCTGTGGAAAGCTGTAGTTCATTCCAGCAAACTAATGTTATTGCAGTTGAAATAATTTCATTAGAAACAAAACATCATTGATGGCTAATAGCAATGCCCTTTTCGTGTCATATTTGTACTTTTGATATAAAGTCACTGGTATATATACGATTCCGATATTTGGTTTATATCATTTTGTATACAGAATAAGTTTCAATAATGTTTCTTCTTTATCGATATTTGTGTAAAATAATTAACAATAAGATAACAGATTTGTATTATCATTAGAAGTCATAAAAGTGTATAACTGGGATAAAAATTGCAGCATATTAAATAAGAAAAATAATCAAAAAGAAAAAAATACTTTATAACTTTCTTGATAAACAGTATAATGCGCAATCTTTAAAAATAAAATCTAAAAATAATTTGGCATGTAGCATCAATATTATAGGGTTTTTTTTAAATCGTTGTTGTCATAAAATGCTGTAAATATTAAAAACATAGTACATGTACCTATCAGCCTGGCTTCTTGTCATTCAATATTTACCAATAGCTTGCTGTGTAATTCAACCAGAGCAGATCATCTTATCAACAGCAAACCTCACATTTGTACAATTGAATGCAAAGTCTGCACAATGATTGCATAGTCTGTGTAAATGATAACATAGTTTGCACAAATGATTGCATATTTTTTACAAATGATTGCACAATTTATTTCGATTTTGTTCGTGTTTTTTTTTCTTTTTCTCTGCTCTAATACCTAATGGTGATATATTTATTATTCATCGTCATTTCTTCTGAAACCTTTTATTAGGAATAAGACGTCATTGCTAAAATATTGTATGGTACGCATTCCACTTGCTATCAAAAGAGATTTTTGAAAATATCACAGAATTCTAATATAGAAAACAGGTCACCGAGTTACTTGAGAGTGAGTAATTTAAAACAAAAAGAATTAAAAAGTCTTCATGTAAAAGTGAGGTCATACATGTTGATTAATTTGCCGTCTGAGTGAACGTCATTCTTAAATCATATCAAGAAATGAATATTATATTACAGTTTAAATGGTAATTCTCAAGAGTTAATTTCTTACTTTTAAGAAACTTGAGATGTATATGTTTCCTTATTGATACTTAAAAATATTAAAATTGTAGAGTCATGATTACATTAACATTTGAAGATCTATAACACTTGCCTGACCGTAAAACTTCATGAATAATTAGTCCTTTATAAAACTCCACCGAGACCAGGCCCTTTGTCACTGTTCAATCAGCAACAATGGAAGGAAAGCTGCTCATTCTTCTCCTGGTGGTCGGCGTAAGTCTGTCTTTACTTTACAAACTTTTTAGAGTTGCTAGATTATTCATAAAAGGTTTGCTATTTAAGACAGAAAAAAACCACACAAAACATAATATGGTTTTTTGTTCTCTCTAAACTTTTAAAACTTTTAAATTTGGCTAAATAATATTTAAAGTGGTTTTCTAAAAATCAAAGAAGTAGTTTTTGTTCCTTTGGTTTTTGTTTGTGTTTTTTTTTATTTTGCTTTTTGGTATAAAACTTTTCATGTCTTTTTACCCAAAGTATATGAAAAGACTGTTAGGTGGTCAAAAATGTCATAAAGATGAAGAACTCGAATAAAGATCCAGCTAATTGTTAAAATTTTATTTGCTTAATCATTGGAATTCTACTTAGTTAATTTTTTTTGAAAATTTTTTTTTTTTTAAATCTAGAGCAGATGTAATTGATTACTTATCGACAACCAACCTACTTTGATGTTTTACTAAAATTTATCTTTTTTTTAATAATCCGTTAATCATCACGGCTTTCTAAATCAATGTTCAGGAAAGTAAATACCTCAAAATATCACAGTTATTCTTTATACTAATATTAGCTTTGAAATAAAAAATACCTTTATTTTAAATGAAAAAAATACTCCGACTTATATGACATATTTATTTTTTATCATTATTCTCTTTCAGGCTAGTGCTAAAGTACACGATGGTAGGTTTATTGAATTTTTAGATACGTTGAATTCAACCGGCTATTAAATACACATGATATCGTGAAGTGCTTTAAAAACCTTAAAATATTTATTTGCATGGAATAATATATGAGTAAAACAGTTATATAAATATCTTTTGAATGTACATATAAGGTACATAAGGGGGGGCATGTATAAATGTATATTTCGGAAATCCCGGTTCACCTTTACGACACGTGTCTAATAAATCACAGGAATTTTAAACTAAACAAGATTATTCTATCAATCCTAGTTTGCGATTACCGAGGTAGGAAGTACGACGTAGATCAGGAGTTCTCTGCTGGTGACGACTGCAACAAATGTACTTGTAAATACGACGGCAAGGTCACGTGTACACAGAAGAAGTGCCTCCAATGTAAGCTGAAAATTTAATTCTTCTTTTCTTTATATTTGAAATATTTTTTTTGTACAAAAAGTTATGTTTGATAGACGTGAGATATCTGTCAAAAAAAACACCAATTGATTTATCAAGTGGGCCTCTAATGTAAGTGCAAACTATTGTGCACATTTAACTGAACGATAATAAAAGACCAACAATATTTTTGAATTAAAACTATTGACCTTTTATTCCTTTAAAAGAAAATAATAAAAGCTACATTAAAAAATAAAAGACTAGGGTATAAAAATACAATGTATATGTTTTGAATTCAGATTTGGATTTAATAGAAACACCTATGCAATCTAAAAATGAGGGTTTTTTTTGTTTAAATATAATTCATGATCTGTATCATTTGTGTTGAATAGTCTGTGACTACAAGGGTCAGCAAATCCCCATAGGAATGACCAAACCCGCTGGAGACGATTGTAACACTTGTACATGCAGACCCAACGGACGACTTGAATGTACCGAGAAAATCTGCTGTAAGTACTGCTTTCATATCAAAGTGTCTTACTTCTCATGTATGAGCAATCATACGAGCATGAAAGACATTACGATAAAATATCGCATTTTTTTAAAATCATATTTGCGCGTTATTTCAATTTTTGTTCGAAACTTTCATTAGCAAGTTTAACAAAAACCGAGTTTGAAGACTGAATTTTTTACTCACTTAGACAGAAAACATATTTCATGTAGTTTTTGGTCATGATGTTTCTTTCATTTTTTTTTCTAAAATAAAGTCTGCAGATATAAAACAATGAAGGTTAGAATCGGAGACAGCGTCCCGGCCGGAGACGAATGTAACAAGTGCACATGTAAACCCGACGGACAGTTATCTTGCTCCGATAGGACCTGCTGTAAGTGGAAACCATTTTATATTTGATAGAGTAAATGTTTATCTAAGCAAGTTAATTTTCGGACATTCTTCATAATGACTTGTTTAATCATGTTTCATTAAGGATTTTGGTTTCAATTCAATTAACTTTATCTAAATATATGTATTTAAATACATTTAGCGAGATCTCATTTTTTGTTTATAAAGATGTCTAACATTAAAATAAAAGTAATCAAACATATTCGAAATTTTTCTTACAATTTTTAAACTATCATTTTGTAATATTCCATTATTTCCACGTATCCGTAACAGTCTGTAACTACAAGGGCCAGCAGTTGAAGGTTGGACAGACAGTCCCCGCCGGAGATAACTGTAACAGGTGTACATGTAAACCTGATGGAAGTGTCAGCTGTAGCCAGAGAACTTGCTGTAAGTAGCCCTAATCTCGCCTGTGGAACGAAGACTATTTTGTCTCTGTAGCTTTGATACTTATTTAACAAATCAGTTATAAATCTAAGGATGTTCAATCAAAGCTTGATACTCCAGAATCCTTAAAGCTTGTGAGGGCTCTGATTTTGTTGATTTCGTACTTCACATCGTCAACAAATTGTGAACGATGTTTTATATTTTTTTTTTTTCAATTCTTTAGCTGTACTTTTTTCTTCTTTATTTTTACTTAACAAAAAGCCTTTAAAGATTTTTTTGATTATTGCAATAAACGAAAATGAACCCAAAAGTATGAAATAAGTCAACATTTTTTAATAAAACTTAAAAGTAAGTAATACCCAGGCATATTGTAAAGATTTGTATATGCTTTTAAAATGGAAAATGATATACCCGTTCATCAAAAACCTCATTATTTTATATGAAACGATAACGCGTTTTATTTTTTTCTACAAGTTAAAAGAAAATTCGCATTTATATGACGTTACTTTGAAATAATAAAAGAAAACCTTTATGTATTGTTTTTATAACATATAGGTATTCATTTCAAATTTTCTCACTGATTGTAAGTCTGCTTTTTTGAATTATGTTTTATCTTTTCTTTGTTTGACAGTCTGTATGTACAAGGGAGATAAGAAACAGATCGGAAGCACATTCCCCGCCGGCGATAACTGTAACAGATGTACCTGCAGAAAGGACGGCAGTGTCAGCTGTAGTGATAGAACTTGCTGTAAGTAGAGTGTCAGCTGTAGTGATAGAACTTGCTGTACGTAGAACGCCTGAACAGGTGTGAATACCTGAACAGGTGTAACAATGTAACGCAAATGCTGTCACTGGTATGAGATCCTTAAAAGATCTCCATTATTAGACTTTATAATTAATGCCCCAAAACATTTAATAGGTATGTTGATAGCAATGAATGAATGCTGCAATATATCTATTTTATTTAACTGAGGATATTAGAATGAAAACAAAATATTTTAATGCCAGTTAGGCTTTGTCTAAATCACCTGCATTTTTAATTTCTATCTCTTCCGTATTCTGTCACGGTCTAGGAGAACCTTAAAATGAACATTGTTTAATATCTAGTTCACTGTAAGGATTTGTAAGTAAAAAATTAAAAGAACACCAAAACAATATTATTTCATTTTAATTTATTTTTCTCATCAACTATCCTCTAGCTGGACAGTTTTAATAAAACTGTACGGCAGGTGCCTCATAACGACCACGTTTTAATTTTAGTCTGCAACTACAAGGGCAAGCAGATCAAAATCGGGCAGAGCTTTCCTAAGGGGGATGATTGTAACACATGTTCCTGTGCTGAAAACGGAAGAATCACCTGCTCAAACAAAAATTGCTGTAAGTAAACGTATAAAATAAAACCCATATAGAGGAGTGCATCTAAAGCTTGAAAATAAATGACATGATGTTGCTACTGTAATCGTATTCAAAACTGTAAACGTACATAAATTACCAAAATAGAAAAGTGCATCTAAAGCTTGAAAATGAGAGTCTTGATATTGCTACTGTAATGCATGACTTTGCAACTTTAACCATTGGTTATTACAGTTTGTACCTACATGGACAGGAGGATTCGTGTTGGGGACAACTTCCCTAAAGGCGACGACTGCAATACCTGTTCCTGTAACACCAATCTCCAAGTGACTTGCTCTGATAAGATCTGCTGTAGGTTGCGACGCAAAATCAGTTCTTTTACTAAACACTTACCAAAATTTCCAAACCTAAGATGCTAGTAATTTGAATAACAGAGCAAAAAGAAAAAATGAACATTCCAGGTTTTCTATTTGATATAAATTGTTTCTTTGGCAACTATTTTCATTTTGTCTGTTTAAAGGCGATCATTTTGCATTATAATTACGCACAATTGACAAATAATGACTTTATTCATCTTTTTTTTGAATTTTCATTTTTTAGAATAACATATTGTTTTTGTGACAATAAAAATCTGCTTCATCAATAACTTATTCTATCTTTTCTTGGCAGCAAAAATAAGTTCGAAAAAAACGTGTTGTTTACTTAAATGTTATGAAATATTTTTTCAGGAAATTGTTGAAAATGTAAAATCAAAAAACCTTCATAAAAATTTGACAGCATGTTTACATAGAAAAAAAAATCAACGTATTTGATTAAATATAGATTGAGGACATTTTATACGATTTCGTACTAAACATTGTATCTACGAAATGAAGGAATCTAAATATATCGTGTTTTGTCTTTAAACATCTTTTACTCATGTAGCACGTATGAACCCTTTTAATACAAAAGGAGCTCGGTTATAATTTTACTTAATCTGACATGAATTTGAGTACACGTTTGTGCGTGATTTGCAGGTATTCTAAGAAAGTCGGGGTAGCTTTTTTGATTACCGTCAATACGTCCATTGCATAATGAAAATATGACTGAAACTTCATTTTAGCTTGCGATTTCAAGGGACGAAAGTACTCTATCGGACAGACCTTCCCAAAAGGTGACCGATGTAACACTTGCTCTTGCGTTAAAGGAGGGAGAGTTAGATGCTCCGAGAAAACATGCTGTGAGTATTTTCTAAGAAAATAATAATAACACAGTACATGCAACACTCATATAGTTTCATACAGTAGAGCTCATTTGAATATATCTCACAATATGTTTTATCATCTTTATAATTACAAAGCGAAATTGGCTAAATATAAACAATGCAACATAATACAATTTCTGCAAATCAAAGTTGAACAAAATTCAAGTAGAAAATATTTGCTTTCAGTCTGTGATTACAATGGTAAACAATACAAAGTTGGAGAAAACTTCCCTAAGGGAGATGGCTGCAACAACTGTTCCTGCGCTCCTAATGGTAGAGTCAACTGTGGGGAAAAATACTGCAGAAAGGGCTCTCGTAAGTTGTCATGATTCTGTTACTCTATACAACTTTACCTTTCTTTACTATTCATTTGTTTAATTCTAAAAGATATGTGTTTTGAGTGCCTTTCGACTTAAGTCTTCTAATTACGTTTAATTGGTTGATTGCAATTAACTAGATACAACAATTTGTCATCGTGCCATTTTATTATTCTAAGGCAATACCACATAATACTTTTGTTTCTTTTCTAGACAAACATTAAAGATGACGTGACTCCGTTTTATCACAGCGTTGCTGTAAAAGCAACGCATGCGTTAACAATTGGATCAATGATTGTAGAATATTATTTCCAAAGTCTGTAGATATTTGCTTATTAAATCTTTGAATAAAGTATTTCATGACATAAGGTATTGTTTTGATTTGTTTTTTTTACATACACCTATTAAAAAGTGGTACAATAATGGTACTGATCTGCTATATGAACTAACTAGAAGGTATAAACAAATTTGTGTATGTAAGAAGAATTTTAAAGTTTTGAAATTAAAATCTAGGAAACCACAAATCGAATCTTCCCGCCTTTGGCAGAACTGAAATAAAGCATAAAGGTGATCTCAACACACCGATAATTTTATTTCACGTGTTCCATTAGGTGTTCGATGTATTTGTTAGTGCATGATTTATATGAGACTAAACGTTGAGATGACAGATGGGTATGATAAAGACCAAAGACCAATCATTTGTCTTTTTTCCCCCCACAATTTCTCTGATTTCAATAAAGAATAACTATAAAGAGACCCAGTATCTTAAAATAAAGACAAAGGTTACCAGAAAAATGTAACGTTTTAAGTGAAACCTTAAAAATGAACATTTTCTAAATATTTCACTTGACATATTATTTTACACTTATTGGCTGAATCAACAAAAATTATACTTAAAGTTTTTTATTTGTAACGGATGAGTTGATATTTTACAATTGGTCATTATAAATCTACCTATAGTTTTGCATGCAGGGTTTTTCCTTATAATAGTATGTTAAAAGGTTATGCACGATAATTGTTGTATTTCTTCGAACTTTCAGCTGAATAAACTGTCGAGACTTAATTGTTTATGTTGTCAATAACTTTCATACACTGTACATAAAAAATGTACCTTTAAAACTGATCTTAAATCACTCATACAATGATGCGCATTGTTTTAGAAAAAAAACCTCTCCAGGTTTCAAATCAATGATTATACATAATTTATATTGAGACAAAGGAAACTCCAAGAAAAGGTTCATAAAAAGCCATGTTATAAACTTAAAACTCATTATAGCAAAATATTACATAAAGGGCCAATTAATTTTTGCAAAATTCAATTTGGGGGTTAAAACCCAAAGTAAAATATTTTTTTTTAATTCCAATGAATTGCTCAGGTGACAGTAAAAGTCAAAAGTTCTTTAGTTTGAAAAATACATGTAGTGTGGTGCTGTTCAGAACATAAAATAGAATAACATATACCGTTTAGAGAGAGAGAGAGAGATATGGGCTGACTCTCTTAGCTACTTCAAACTGGATAACGACCTGAGTTTTTTCGTATGCTGATTAATATTTCATTGATGTAAAAAAAAAAATTTCAACTGTTAAGTAAATTCATTTGATTATTTTTCGGTAAATCTAGTTTTGGTCAAAATGTTTTTTCCCGATCTTTAATGATTCATTTTGGCATTTTGTAGGCAACCGAACTTTAAGTGTCAATATGAGTTAGTGTAGAGCTTACTTCTGTGATATGATAACAACGATTTTTTATGTTTGGAATGTTGAAGTACAAATTCCAGTTTTAGACCTGAGAAAGATGTATTTGATGATAGAATTTTTTATTTATGCTTAAAATGAATAAGGAGATTGACAAATCAGCTGTAAACATTTTTACTGGTAAACTGAACCTATGTTAACAAAATTAGGGCACGAGCCTTGTTTACATGACAAAGAATTGTTAGCCCTGTACATGTACTCTGCTTATACATCTATGACTGACTCTCAAATGTCATTTGATCAATAAAAATAAATCCCTAAAACATCGTGAATGATGAATACAGAAAAATAGAATTTGACCAAAATCGTGTCCGTGCCTTGTCATGATCAGATTTAGATACACGTGTGTGTGTTGTTTGTTTTTTGTTTAATCGGAATCACGTACTTTGATCGAGAAACAAGGAGAACACTAAGTGCTAGAAATTGATACAGTAGGATTAAGGTAGATAATATCAAGTGAATTCCGAATGACCTTATGATAAATTTGACTTTAGGCCGTATTTAACCACCCAAAGCAATGAAAGACTGGTTTCATATTACCCTTTTGTTTTATATTTATGTTACTTTAAACACATTTGTAACATTTTTCTCATTGTTTATGATTAGTCCAAATCCGTCCTGCGTCTTATCCGCGTCATTGATGAGATGTATTTGACTATATGTTACTGAACTGGTTCAGTGTGTTACATTTGTATCACAGAGAAACACAATGAAAATATAATTACTTAATTTTAAAAATGGATATATAAAAGTTTACACCTAAAACTATTAAGATATGTTTTGTGATTTGTCCTAAGAAGATATTTATCTTTCACCGGATAAATATAATGTAGATTCCGAATTAATCGTGAAGACATAATATCCGCGTAAAATCGCGAGAAGCACTCTTGCCATTATTTTTTGAGAGTTGAGAACTATAAAAAATAAGGATAAAAGTTCTGCGTTTGCGATTTTACATTCTTGCACTTTGATACTTAACAGCGGGATCCTGGAATTAAGAACTCGCGTAATATGAGGAATTTACAGTTACATGCACTGGATGCTATATAAGATTTTTCCATGATACCAGAATACAATAACTTAGCATTCTCATTATCCGAATCTAAATGAATTGAAAAGAAGTTTGCCTTTTGGAAAATAAACAAAAGAGTGTTTGTATCAGGTAAAACATCACACTTTTTAATATATCAATGCATACATTATTTTGAATTATTAATGTTTGGTAATTCTTTCGATTTATCATGGTTTTACCTCTTTAATTAAAGTTCAGCTTAAATGCATTTACGACGACGCAATTTTACATTGTAGCCTTCTCTATGTGCATATATTTGCCATATTTATTCCTTGGTATTAAATTCTCGTATAGAACTAGTTAAAATATAGAATGCATTTAAATAACATTACAATTTTCAAGTGTGATTCATATCGTATTTGATGTAGATGATATTTAGTACCAAACACAAAAACATTCAGCATTTTTTGAAGGAACAAAAATACTGATCTACAAAATCAAAGTAATAAACAATATATTTACTGTTACTGCATTGGACTTATTGCAATAAAGAAAACATTTGACGCAACATTTTTCCCATTGAGGTACACCAATATGTTAAGAAACTTTGTTGCTCATTGTATTATTGCATAATATTCATTCCGAGTCGAAATAGTACTCTGGATGATAGTAAATGATCTTAATAAAGCTAAAACCCCAATAAAAGCTATTTTTGGTCCCCACGTGTGATTACTAGTTTATGAAATAATTGAAAGTTGTAGATTTTTTAATTATTTACATCAAACGTTCTATTCACCTGTTAGTGCAAAAAGAGTCTGGCATTATTGCTCTAAGTCAAAGCATTATTTTGTGATGTATTGTTATATTTAATGGTTACTCATCAATTACATGTAATAGGTACCTGTTACTTGACCTGCTAACCGTAAACCAACTTTAATTTGCGATTACGGGACTTGATGTGGTTAAGACGCCAAAAATAGCCCTCGCAAACCAGTTTTCTGTAAATAAATCCCGAAATAAAGTCGTTGCGAAAAAATGTTGGTTTTCAGTATTAAACACGAGGAACTAGTATGTATTGAATATGCCTCATTTCTGACCCTTCCTGCGTAAAAATATGTTTACATTCCTACTTATATTCTTAAACACTTTTCATCTTGAATTACTTAAATGCTAGATTTCGTGGGGTTTTTTCTCCATACATCCCATTTCATAGCTTGTTTGCTTCCGCCATTACTTTTACGAAACTACGCAATGTAAAAAACAACTATATTCTTTTTTTGTTGATCAATGCGAGTTTGATTGTGTTCTGCAATGCTAAATACAAGTACTTTCATTACTTCGTGATGATAAGTAAAGAGATTTCAAAAGATAAATATAATATTTAACAATAAAATATATTTTTTCATTTCTTGTCGACTAAGAGCAAAATCCTCCTATGGGTTTTATTTTTCAACGATGCAATTTACATGTTTGCATTGTTTCCTTGAAACATGTTTACTGCGAATCCATTTAAATTACTGCTAAGAAGTACATACCGAATTACATATGTTACAAAGTTTACCATGTATACTGTATGGCGAATATTAATTCCGTGTACATCAAGTAGATTTAAAAAAATGCACAGCTTCCCCTTAATTGAGATGACTGTTTGTACAACAATGTCATTTTTAATGATGCAATTGATTTTCTTCTTGATTTGCACATTGCTCAATCCATTTTAATTCATAATTAACATATAACATAATTATTGAACAAGTTTTAATCTTTTTTTTTTTTTACTATTCTTGAAATATATATATATATATATATATATATATATATATATATATATATATATATATATATATATATATATATATATATATATCAAATTTATCAGAAAGAAATCAACATTCAGTTGGCAGTGACGTATTAACTACTTAGCATCATAGAAGTAAGAAAAAAGGTCAAGCTATAAAAGCAGGCATTAGGTTTGTAACTCATTAAAAATACACACGTAGGTCACATTCAGGAATTTATTTCCAAAAAAAAAAATTAAAACAGTACAATAATTTGGTGATCATCACACGGCTTTTGTGTGCTAAATAAAAGAAAAGATAAAATAAAAAAAATATAAATAACATTCAATCGTTGTAAAACAACATTTTCAAATTTAATGAGAACAAACATGTGAATATCAAATTCTCTTCACATATGGTTATGAAATTTCATCGTATTATATGTAAATATAGAAGATATTGTAATAAATCATGATTGTCTCTAAACATTTTTGAAATAAACAACTTACTTGATTATATCTTGTTATCTGCTGTTCCCTAGTTGTATCTTGGAGGAGGAGGACAATACTTGTCGGAGCAGGACACACTTCCGTTAGATTTACAACTACAGGTGTTACATCCGTCTCCTTTAGGGAATTTCTGTCCTACCTTGTATTTCTGACCGTTATATTCGCAGCCTAAAATTAAATTATCATTTGTTTAAAACCAGGAAGTAGTGTTTCAACAAGGAGGACAGTCCCCAATATGGCTTCTATTTGTTCAGAATGAGGATACAAGGACTTCATAGCTACTTTGTAATTAAGAATTTTTTTCTTTGATATATTCAAATTAGCTGACCCTACTGGTTTATACTTGACACACATGTAATAAACATTGAGTATCAATTTTTTTTTAATCACAAGTTTGCATCGTAACACCAATCTTGCAAGTCACTTACCTTATCTTATTTATTTTTCAAAATTATGTAAAAGGTATCCTTACCTGTTTCGCAGGTCTTCTTGGAGCACCACACACGGCCGTTAGATCCACATGAACACTGGTTACAGCCATCGTCAGCGGGGAACTTCTGTCCAACCTTGTATTTTTGTCCGTTGTAGTCACAGACTGAAAAGGATAAAAAAAAACAACCCATGAATGACCAAGAATGAGATACATTTCAGTGGTGTGACAACTTATATTGTAACTTACATAAATAAAGAGATGATTTGCACCATGTAGACTATCTGTGTACATAACTTAAGATACATATACCTTTAATTAATTACAACAAAAGTCGGACGTGATTTGTGTATCTAAGTATGTTTGAAGTTTGTTTTAAGACCAAAAATCATTACTTATTGTGAAGATAGAATGGTATCAACTAAAAGTACTTACAACATGTCTTCTTTGTGCAAGAAACGCGTCCACGGAATTTACAAGTACAAGTGTTACAGTCATCTCCAGCGGGGAATTTTTGCCATAACTTGTATGTTTGTCCATTGTATCTGCATTCTGTTAAAAAGAACAAAAAATGTTATCTGCAAAATTTGACCTGATACCTCAATGTCGTTTTGATTAAATGACACTAATGTGTTGTAATTATTACCTCTTCTAGATGATTTCCCTCCAGATTTTCCAGTTGCCTTCAAACAGAAAAAAATCATACTACTGAATGATATATTAAATGTATGAGTTTAACACACAGGAATATCTAAGAGTCCTATGTTTTCTGTAAAATGTTAAAACAAGATTTGTAAACTATATAATTTCTGATGGTTGCAATACGAAGATGGTAAAACTAAAATTGTCCACATTCAATGAATCGAGATTCGACTTTGTTTTGAGCATATTTTATTTTGCAAATATATATTTATATAAATGGATTAGGCCTATGGAAGCTTTCTGCATATGACTTTATTGACTTTATTTTATACGTCAAGCGTATAATGTGATATAAAATCAGAGACAAGTGCATGGAAATAGGATAGTAGATGGTTTGTTTGCTTCCGCCATTACTGTTACGAAACTACGCAATGTAGTTTCTTCTATTTTAGAGAAGTCATGACTCTATCTAGTAAAGATATTTTCTTTATAGATATTTATTGAACAAGACCAAGTTTACAAGATATGGCTTCTTTCAATATTTCTGAAATTTTAAAGCAAGTTCAAATGGGAGTCAAAGAGAAAATAGATGTGATATCACTACTGCTATTTGATTTTCGGTCTAGTGCAAACATATAATTACACATTTAAATATCTTACAGAATGAAAAAAAATATTTTCAATAATCTAAATTATTGAATTTTGTTGAACTCATTTAAAACACCAACCAAGGTGAGGAAAGTTGCATAAAACAAACAATAGAAGTACTGATCAAGAATGACAAAGGTCTAACTTACAGCAACGCTGGCAACAAAGAGCAACACGAGAAGATACTTTCCTTCCATCTTGGCTGACAGTTTCAGAACGGTAGGGAATCGATGTACTGACAGAGTTTTTATACACAGCTAATTATTCATGACCTTTTAAACTCAGTATATTAACCTGTTTTTGGACGTTAATTGAGAATGACTCTGACTTTTTTTTATTTATTGTGTTTCTTTCAGGAAGCGATTATATGTCACCTTTAACCGTATAACTCAAAAGCTACTTAGTACATGGTACAACACAATGCATAAAAGATTTTGTTTACATGTGATATTCATTTAAACTACAATTTCATCGTTACTGGAATTGTCAAACGTATTCATAACAGTGAACCTAAAACATGTGCGAAGAATATATTGATATCTTTTTAAAAAAAAGTACAATGAAGAACTCAAAACGATTTCGTCTAACGCTTTGAAATGAAGACAGATATAAACTGATTAATTACATTGGAAATTTAAAAAAAGATAGAAGTCGTTATTAGTTCATGTATAAATGGACATTTGGATGTTTGATATGATCAGATAATTGCTTCACCCTTTGTGTGTTGTCGCAAAAAAGTACATGTAAACTCTTTTTTTTTTAACAAAAACCATTTTGTTCATGCATTTAAGTCACTATTGCATAAAGAGTAATAAATCACAGTAAACAAACGAAGCAGATTTTGAACTTTATTATTATTATTGATTTTAGGTAACGTATTTATTAAAATCTCTACACATCAGTTAAAAAAATAGATCCAACAAATATTATCATACTCGATTTACAAGAAATAATTTGTTGGTTTTTTTTTCATTATGTTCATGCTTTGCTTTTGCTGATGCTTAATGTAGAATATTTATACGGGTGACCAGCCTCATGACAGAATACGGTCATGACAATGATATGAAGAAATTGAAAGAGATATTATTAAATAACCATGTGATAAACACACATTGAAATTGCGGGTGAAATGTGACCACAACAATAAACAAAGTTTTAGGTTAAATAATTTTTCCTTATTTTATTCAAGGGCACACGATTTCATTTACTTACTAAATAAATAAATTCATGATGTGTGGACTTTTACGTATCTAAATATAGAAATATGTTTTATACATGTAGCTTGAGAAATGTTTACAGTTCTTTTTTTTTCTTTATATTTCCATTTTTTCTGTATCTTTGAACTATATTCTTTATGGTTGAGATATAAATTCCTCTATTAAACATGCACAGAAAACCTTTTTAAAGCTTTTTTTAAAGTTTGGTCCCTCCTCGACAATATCTTAGTTGAGGAAATTTCATTACTTTGTACTTACCCTTCGGACAAAAAAGGAATTTTCACGTTTAAATCACATTTGCAGACAAAATAAGAATTTAAATTATGTAAATATAGCTATTGAATCATTCTCAGTCTCATTACTGCTATTGCGCGTTACTCACCATATCGTATGCGCACATCGCTGCAGTTATGAGACTGTATCTTTCAAAAAAAAATAATTTAATGCTTAAATAATATCTGTACATTTTAGTGCAATATGACACATGCCGATCGTTCAAATGATCTACGCACTTGAGGTTTTTAACCCGCAGTAACTATTCCAGAGGACGTTGCAAAAATAGGTTATGGGTGGTCAAATTATTGAATATTAAATATATTACAAGAAATATCAGGAATGTTTTGCAAGTGTAACTGCAATTTTAAATCGTTAATTGGTTGTTTGACTCGAAATATATTTTTGAAATCATAAGTCGTACATGTACATGCTTTTGAGAGAAAAAAATAAAACATTGAAAATTGTTGGTGTACAAAACAATCGATGATATTAACAGAAATGAAAAAAATTCAAACAGTACTAAACTGATATTTATTCAAAAACAAACTACACAATACAGCTTACTCCACTTATATTGAAGTCATTTAATTTGAAATTCCGCTTATTTTGAAAGTGAAATAAATCCCAAGTTTTTGCCTCTCATTTTCTTTGCATTGATTTAACGGATGTAATGAAATCGGCTATTTTGTAATATCACTTATATTGAAGCCACTGATCGGTCCCCATAGGTGATAATTAGTTGTTTTTATAACGGTTATATTGAAGTACTTCCTGGCGGCTGTCGTCACGGTTGGTGACAGTAATTATGCCAGACTGACCAGTTGATATACAAATTTGTGATCATTATGTGTGTTTTATACTTCTTTTTAAATAGTAACATTTAATCACTGTTTTTTTATTTGTATTTACGTATACGGATGTATTGAGGCTAGACGTAAAATACAAACTAGTTATGGCTACTGATAAAAGGACAAAGCCTAAATTCGAAAAAGCTAAGGATTTTGAGATTATCGCGAGTACACTTACGATGATATACAAGCAGCGTTTAGCAGTTTGAAGCGTTTGAGACTAGTGATTTTTCTCTAAAACGTAAAAGAATGCGACCGGAGATTATGATGAGGCTAAAATTTACGGATATAATTTTAATAAAACTTTCAAGGAATAATATTCCATGTAGTCTGTTCACTGTAATAAATAAATGATGATCAATTAATTTGTTCGGGTTTGGTTTTCTATGCTTACATCGGGATTGAACTTTCAAAAATGGCGGCTTCACGTCAATCAATTTTGCTTATATTGAAGTACGGATATATTGAAATAATTTGCATGGTCCACTGAATAATAATATATCCTTAGTAGGCTGTAGTATTTATTTATGAAAATACACGGATAAACCGTGAGACTAAGGCTTTTTTGTTGTTCTTTTGTTTTGGGGTTTTTTTTGTATTCTTTTATTATTTTTCAGCATTTATGATGGACTATTAAAAATGCCCCAAAAAATGTTGATTTGACAAAGTTCAACGTTCGGGATTTGACTTAATATATCGGTAATAAATTATCAACTGATAAAAATAAACAAATATAACTTAGTCACAGAAAGCAATTTCTCAATAAAAGACATTTAAATGTATAAATGATCTTTTCTGTCCGTATATGATACAGTGTTTCAAAAGACTACATGTTGTATCATGTTTTTATCTATAACAAAATTTAAATGTAAGAAAATAGTTAAGATTATATGAAAGTAAGTGTGGAAAAAGGTTACAATGCCGTTGTAATGTAAAAGTGAAGTTTTTCTCTGTTGATAATTTAATGTTTGGAGCAAAACAATGGGTGTTCTCCGATGCTTCTTTCGACTGAAAAATATCGACCACATCCTGCTGAAATACCATTCTTTGTATATGTTTGCTTATAAGAATAAACATGCTTGAAATAAAAGTAATTGAACATAGTTGCACTCTAAAACTCCTCATGCGAAATATGATTGAAGAGATGACATTTAGTTGGCAAAATACAGGAATTTTCTCATTCAGGTGACGTTTTCAATACACAGTTTACAAATAATGATAACTTACATCAATTGTATATTACATACAACCTATGCTTAATGCTTATGAGGATTTTAATGCCATATCATTCAAAAATTAGTTCTAATTGGTGGCAGATATATAACCAGTTCAAATATAACCCTTTTATTACAACTTAGAGCACATAATACATTTTGTTATGCATCAAATCGCGAGAATATAAAATTTCAAAAGCTGTATTTATTGTAGGTACATTTAGTTTATATCTGTCAAGAAAAAAAGCAACATTTTAAAATCCGCGAGACGCGCTTCTCGCGATGTTACATGGATGTTTATTACTCACGTTCAAATAGGAATCTACAATATTTACCCTTCAAGGCAGGGTTATTAATGACACTGGCTAACACTGGCGGTACGAGTGATTATACGCCTTTAGATGTCTTACATGTACGTAAGACGAATAGATTGCACTGATTGCTTTCAATAGGTTGCAAGTGACGAAACATTGAAAAATTGAAGTTATGATAAAAGGTATCTGTTTTCTGCATGATTCTTGCCAACTACAGACATGCAGTGTTTTTAATTTAAATCGCTATTGTTTTTTTTTAATATGTATATGATGTAAGTTCACTTTATCTGTATGAATTACTAGGAATCATATGACAACAAATTACTGATAACGCAAAGTATATCATATACTCCGTCGGTCTTCCTTTTTGCTACCTAGAAAACAATCTCTGGATCAGATAGGACATCCATGAAACTCTTCTAGTAGCATTGCAGTTTGTTTTAATTTTTCTTTTGTAATGGTTCTTTGGATTCCCCTTCCTTAGAAAACCCGAAAAAGTAAAACCAAATTCCATATTCAATACTCGCGAAGAAATTAACCTTATTCAAACACTCTGTCATTAAGTATTCAGAATTGGTATACATGGGTGACGCCATATATAAACATTATTTAAACTATATATATAAGATATAGCTTTATCGAAAGTCTTGCATCGGTTGTTTAAATTACAAAAACATAACGCATAGAATGAATTCTACAATTTATTTCCAAATTAAGAAACATGTGAGACAAACAGAATAAAATTTAAAAAAAAACTGACACGAAATATCGCAGGTAAGTTTTTTGTTCAATCTGTAAGACAAATAAAAGCATATATTAGTTTCAAACTTGAAAAATAGCAAATTATAAACAAAAAACAACGAACAAAATAAAAATAAACAAAATTGAAATTTGAATGTAGAGGATACTGTCTTAATTAAAAAAGATTAACTTCCATTTAGTAATGAAATAAAAGTTTACTTGTCATATATTATTCACTGTTATCCTAGTTGTAACTCGGGGGAGGGGGGCAATACTTGGAGGAACAAGACACGCTTCCGTTAGATTTACAACTACAGGTGTTGCATCCGTCTCCTTTAGGGAATTTCTGTCCTACCTTGTATCGCTGGCCATTATGATCACAGTCTACAATGTATGTCAAAACATTTATATAATAAAACCTCAAAAGTGCGACAGTATTTTTCAGCTACAAAAAAAGTTTTAGCGAAATTGTATTTTAACTGTTTTACCGTTTGGATATCAATCTCTTAATATGTAGAATTGCAAGCGCCAACTTTTTTTTATGTAACTAGTTTCAAGCTGTCAGACGAAAAAAGACCCCAAAAAAAGAGAAATAATAACGAGAAATGAATATTTGAGGGTTGCTTATAGAAATAAAACCCAAATTACAAAAAGTCAAGTTTAATTCGGAATGTACTTTTAACACGTTTCGAATCATTTAAAAATCAAAATTGTTATTGCTTCTCGGGGTTTCAATTTGACATAATACTTACACTTGATACAAGCCTTTTCAGTACAAGACACACGGCCGTTTGATTTACATGAGCACTGATTACACCCATCTCCGGCGGGAAACTTCTGTCCAACCTTGTATTTCTGTCCGTTATAGTCGCAAACTGAAAGTTTCAAAAACAATATAAGAAAAAATGCATTCAACGTAAACATTTCGTAACAAATAAAATAAATTTTAAAAAAAGAAAATAAAACATCGATAATTGCAGAATCTGTATTTTCTTATGATAAGAAAGGATTTTATTAAACTAAAGTGTTCATGTTACCCCAATGGCTTTAATAAGCTCATTATGAACTGTCGTACCGTTTCAATGTGGACATTAATGGTATGATAAACAAGTCATGCCATTGTAAGATTAAAACACTTACAGCAGGTTTTCTTTGAACAAGACACACGTCCTCTAGATTTACAGGTACAAGTGTTACAATCATCTCCAGCAGGGAACTTCTGTCCCACGTTGTATGTCTTTCCTTCGTAGGTACATACTGTAGTGAAGAAATAAGAAAATCATGAGTTTTTATTTATTTCTCCAATAATTAAATTGTGTTGATAAATTGACTAAAAGTATTCTTAATCAGTACCTAAAAATTTTAGGGTAAAAAGCATAAATGATCATGTTCTCTTTTACTTTTGCATTGAGATCAAATAATTATTGTAATTTCTTTAAGTTACCTTGAGAAGGAGTTGGGTATTGTGGCCTGTACTTTCCACTAGCCTGTTGAATAAAAGAAGGATGATCAGGGTTCTATCTAAAGACAGATAAAATGTTAGCAACTTAGCTTAATTGCAGTATGACATAATTAATGAACACTTTTAATTTGTAAGATTCTTTCAAAAATATATACGATTTTGAGAGCAGATACTTGGACATCAATAGTTAGTAAAGAGAATAACCGGAAGGAATAGTTTGATCTTGTTGCTTCGAGTAGGGTATATCCGGAATTTTCTTTTATGATCATATCATCGCTTTCTTTATTTATTGACATGATCCTTTTTAAATCGCAAAACATCAAATTTGCCAAAAAAAATTGTCCGGTTTTTTTTTTTTGGGGGGGGGGTGTTTTGTTTAAAAAGAAAAATTACAATTGCAAAAAATGACTGCCGCAAATAAACAATATTTAAAACATAACTAAAAATGAACTTTTATAATAATGTGACATTTATCGGCTTTCTTGAAAATATCGGGAGAAAGAAAAAACTAAAACCAAACCAAAAAGCGTAAAAAATCAAAGTAAAATAATTTTTATATATAATTTAAATCAACAAAATTATATTTTAAACAATTAAAAATAAAAATGAAAACAAGATGGATGACTTACAGCAACTGTAGCAACGAACAACAGGACAAGAAGAAGTTTTCCCTCCATTTTGCAGACTTTTTAAAGACTGGTTAAGAACCATTGCATGAGCGGAGTTTTATAGAAAGCAAATTATTCATAATCTTTGTTGGCGGTACCTATTAGCACTTTTTACATTCTAATTAGACAATTACTAAGCAATTTTCCATAAGTATGGACTTTTTCTTCTAATTTCAGAAAACAATTGCATGTCACGTTTAAAAACACGTCAACAAGAAAACCACGTACTTTGTACAAGTCAATGATTAATAAATAAATCAACAAAATTAGTAAACTTATCGTTTACTAACAAAATTGACGTTTCATCGTAACACTCTAAATGTAACTACATAATTTTAATCACTCAGATGACCTTATCCTATCTGTCCGTCGTGCGTCGTTCGTTTGTACGTTCGTAAGCTTTTGAACATTTTAAGTTTCTTCTTTGAAAGCTCTGAACTAATTGTAAACAAATTTATCATGTAGTATTTATGGGTAAATGGGAGTAACAATTGTGAAATTCATGGCCATTCCTTGGATCTGAGAAGTGGTGCTAAAACCATCAAAATTAATACAATCTTTAAAAAAAATCTCTGACTCTTACACATCAAACAGTCAAACTGCTGGTATGATTGTACTAAGCATTGTGCTTTCTATCAATAATTGAGGAATTCATGACCCCTGGGTCAACGGTTCTGGCGCTAGGCCGGGGCTCTAATGAATATATACTTAAACGACATTAGTTTAAATTTAAATTTAATCTAATTTTAAATTTAAATCTTCTCTTATCCTGAGTATTTATCCAATTAACAGAGCTATAATGAGGAAGAAAGTCTTCCAAACATTTTGGGTCAGTGTTTTTGGTATTAGGGCGGCACTATAATAATTGCACAGCGATGATACATTAATTCTCTGAAAATATTCTCCTCTGCTTTTTGGTATTATCCAATGAACTAAGTATAAAGTTATGTAAGGAATAATGCTTCTTCAAGAAGAAGTTCATGACACTTGGATCAGGGATTCTTGTATAAGGGCGACACTCTAATAATTATACAGTGAAAAAGTATGATTTTTTTATTGCCTAATTTTCTCTTTCTTTCCTGGGTGTTACGCCAAAAATCTAAGTACATAGTTATGATGAGGAAAACTGTCTCTTCAAAAAATAGGTCAGGGGTTCTGGTGTTAGGGCGTGGCACTAATGATTATATGAAGAAACTCCATTAATTCTTCAAAATTTTTTTCCTCTGCTCCTGGATGTTAAGCAGATGAACTAAGTACATAGTTA